>NC_090267.1:289410111-289647611 GCF_040414725.1 Anabrus simplex
GCGGATGACGTAGAATTCATATTGGCGAGCAAAGATTGCATGAGCAGTTTACGATAATGCACTTAAACATTTTGATGTATTACCTGGCCCATTGGTTGAGTAAGACTTGTGGTGTTTGGGGGGAACAAAGCAAGTCGTACTTATAAAGTTCGATGTGGGGAGGGGGAGTGACATGTTGCGTTATTAAAAAGAAGCCAAACATGACGGTTTTGCCTTTCCATTTTTCCATTAAATGCCATTAACCATTCTTCCATGATCTGTGACGTCATCCATGCATTTTCGGTGAATCTCGAATCAACGGATAGAGTCGTTAGGTCAAAAAATTTTAAGCGTCGTGGCTTAGCAGTCTTACCGATTAGCAAGGGGTTTTCCATTTCACCTGACATAAAACCACAGAAAAGTCTGTCTTTTCTTGGAGAGTTTTCCTCTCGAACACTTCTCACCTTTCGAACAAAACGATTTATTTGGTAACGCGCGGAATAAATGTTTCGTCTCGTCGCAGTTTGCTATGTTTTCAGGTTCATATCATTTATTATGGAAGGTAATTTAGAAATTCGTTCAGCGATAGTCTCACTTTTGATGTCACTCGATTCACCACAATGTTCGTTATAAACTACCTGATTTCTTTTTCAGAAATTCTCCAACATTCATTAGATGCTTTGAATTCGGTCTTACCTATTTTTTCAGCCACCATTTTAGCGTATTTCTATAATATAGGACCCGAAATGCGATGATATTTTTGCCTTGACATTAACAAATCACTCTCACACTATTTAATTAATGTCTTGGTTTTCAGTTTTCTTATGTTTTCTCTTTTTTTTTCATTAGCACAGTTCTCCCACCGCTTCAAAACTTTCGTTTTATTATTTAAAATCTTGTAGACATGAGTTTCTCGTACGTTGAACATCATCATAATCTGCATTACATTCAATTTATCTCGTTCACTAACATGAATCACTTTTACTCTCGTGTTAAGGTCAAGCAGAACTCTTGCTTTCGAAGCCATGATGACTAATGACGAACTATTATATGTCACTAATGTAAGTTTAGAAGTGCTCAATTAAAAGCTGAATTCTAAGCTGATTGACAAGGGCCGAGCCAAGGACAAGCATTTGTTGTTTTTTTGTTGTTCATTAAAGCGAGAATTGAGAAAGGCTTGGACAACAGTAAACAGGCAATTGGACGTTGGACAACAAAAGAATGAAGACCTATTTGCCCCTACTTTGCTGGCTACAGAATAAACTCTTACTGCAGATATGGTAGAATATCAAGAAGTACCTGAAAATTTTTCAAAACACTGCGTTCCAGAACTTGGAAATTTTCCGTTAAAATGCGTATTTTGATTTCCGTTTTTTTCGTGACACAGTTTCCGTTACTGAAGGAAATTTAACACGTTTTTCACTCCTAAATTCACGGGAACACCATATATTTCCGTTTAAGACATGTTTTCGTTTAATCAAGGGTCCGTGAAAGGCAGGTTTTTCTGTAATTTTATTAGGGTACGGATTTCTTTGATGCCATATTTATTTTCATCCTGGTGTCTTTCGTCAAACAGAAGTTAAATTAAACATATTTCTAGCTTTTATGAACACAATGCCTCGGTATTTGGAAGCCATATAAGTTCGCATTTTAGTATATTTTATCGTTAACTCATACTTTACTCGAAAATGGTACGGAGACCCATTTCTGTGCCGACAGGCTAATGCCATGTGATTTTGTTTATGTTTAGTTATTTTGGATTTGCTTTCCTTAGAAATATGATTAAATAAAACTTGAATGTAATGAGTTTTGTTTGCAAAAGTTGTCAAGGTTCGATCCTGGCTCATTTCGGTGATATTTGAAGGTGCTCAAATAGGTCAACCTCGAGTCGATAGATTCACTGGCACGTAAAAGAACTCCTGCTGGAATAAATTTCGGCACCTCGGAGTCTCCGAAAACCGTAAAAGTAGTTAGTGGGACGTGAAGCAAATAACATTGGTTTTTGTTATTATTATTATTATTATTATCATTATTAGTATTAGTTCTCAAAATAGAAAGGATCAAATACTGCTAGGAGTATGGTCAGTTTGCTGCTGGTCGCCTTCACCTGCACCCCTCCTAAACATTCACTGTTAAATGGTTCGAACTCCGTTGTTGCTAGGTAGTAATTCTGAACAGTCGGTGACTCTGTTTACTCAACCGTGGAAGCATTACAGTAGTTGAGTAGAGGACAATGTGCATTTAGATATTTATTCCTCAAAATATTGTACACGTTGTTGTTTTCACTTGAGATTATTATTATTATTATTATTATTATTATTATTATTATTATTATTATTATTATTATTAGTATTATTGTTGTTCCGAGGTATCTGTGGAACGGCAGAGGTGAAAGAAGGTGCGGGGGTGAACAGGTCCCAAAATACGAAATTAAAGTTAAGATAAAATTTAACAAGGTTATATTTTCTTTTAAAGATTAAGAAATAACAAATAGAACAGGTACTCAGTAGCCGAATCACAATTCGAAAATGTACAATTAGAATGATTACAGGATTTGGGCTCCGAGAGCCAGACACACAATTCTTGAGCTATAAGCCCAACTTTACAATATACACAATTCAACAAAGGGGCAGAAGACCCCAATCATGCCTAGGAACACTTGCTCCCAATTACACCGTAAAGCCTCCTCGAGGCGCGCAGAAACAAAATTTAAGAAAGAGCTACATGCTCTTAAGTTCGGGCCTATCAAAGGCCACACCAAACTCCACTTTCAAGTTGTCCTCGAAGGACATGAAAACAGGGGTAAAAAAAAAAAAAAAAAAAAAAAAATACCCAACCTACTGAGGCCTATTAAGTAAGGAAACAGGTCAATTATATGGCCTCTAAAATATCAACTTGAGAGGAGGCGTTCTTGCACTCCTAATACATTTTGTTTAAAACCTACTTGGCACTAGGCCGTTAATGCAAGGGCTAATCCCATCCTAAAGAGGTGACTTATATGAGAAGACAATTTACATTACGCTAGACTGGAAGAAACGGTTGAGAAAATAAGTTCACCTCAAAGCAATATGAGTGGGAGCTCGAGAGGGTTAAGCACTCTCTATCCCAATTTGTAGTTTAAACAGGAAGAATTGATACCGAGTGTCTTTACATTTTAGAGGAAAGTTACATGGAAAAGGCTTCGGACCTGCCCCGAGAGTTAAACTGCTGAGCTAGCAAGAAAATAAGTTATTAAAAGGCCATTACCTTGTGGTTGAACTGCTGCCCGAAGAAAGAGGCGCTTCCCGCCCCCTGCTACGTACTTTACACACTGAAAGATGTTACTGAAGTGGCACGGAGACCCGAAAATCAGCAGTTTATATACTCTCGCGGAAAGTTCGAGGCGTTTCAGGAATGAGAACACCCTCCCACAAGAATTTATTGGCTAGGGTTAAGCAACATATCCAAGTTGAAGAAGATACACCTGATTGGTCATAAATTAATTAAAGAAATTCGGGATTGGCTAAATTCAAACCGGGCGGAAGGAAGGGGTCAATATTGCCAACATAAACAATAACTGAAAGAAATTTAACAAAGAACAAACTTATAAACACAAAATTTCTTCAAAAACATAGTTGTTTCACTTCCCACTAGGGTGCATAATTGTATTTCTTCAGAAGTGCCATCTGGAAGAGAATGTCCACACTTCTTACTACAGGCAAAACAAAAATACATCGAAAATGACCCAGTTCAGAAACTTCAAAATTTACAAGTAGTGACATCTTCTGAGAAACTAGAAAATTAACACAATAGATAAAGTTCAGACTTCCTCAAGTAGAGGAGTTTCAACTGGCGCAAAGTTTGAATTAGCGGCATGGAGGTGTACCACGCGGTACAATTATTATTATTATTATTATTATTATTATTATTATTATTATTATTATTATTATTATTATTATTATTATTATTATTATTATTATTATTATAGACCGAAGAGCAGCCTGCTGTGGATGATAGGAGTTAATAGTGAACAAAATTTTAGTTGTAGTGTAATGATAAAAACGTCTCTTTTAAGCTATTTTTGGAATATACTTAATTCCTTTGCTTAATGTAACTAAGATTTTATATCATACTTTGGCATCTTTTATGGTATATTTCCGTAGAGTTTAGGTGGTAAAAATTTGAGAAATAATAATAATAATAATAATAATAATAATAATAATAATAATAATAATAATAATAATGTAAAACGAAATGGTACCTGACAAATAAGCTCGAAAGAGGCAGAAAATTGCAGCTCCACCTTCTTTCACGGCACAGTAGCAAGCTTTCAGAGAGAATGAACACATCAAGCAAGAAATGAGTAAGGAGCTTATTACGAAGGGATTCAAGAAGCTAATTCTGTTCGTAGAATAGAAAGAACAGTAGTCTGAGCAGTTAGCGAAACATAAACGATTTAATTGTCCTTCTGGCATTGAGAATGAAGTCATTCCTGGTCACGATCATTTCTAGGAAAACGCATGCAGTAAGCGATTC
Source organism: Anabrus simplex (assembly GCF_040414725.1). NCBI lineage: Eukaryota > Metazoa > Arthropoda > Insecta > Orthoptera > Tettigoniidae > Anabrus > Anabrus simplex. Next base: position 289,414,606 of record NC_090267.1, read on the forward strand.
TGTTAGCATAGGGTCACACATGTGCCTGCCTTCCTCTGGTAACTCATTCAACAAACGGCAATTCCAAACGCCATTCATGGTAGCAACTTTAATGTCTTTTGGGTTTCCTGGTTGTTGCACAATTCCCAGCCAGCAATTTCTTTCTTTCTTCTCTTTTTATTTTATTTTACCGTTTCCCACGATGTCGTTCTGTTTACTGCCAGGCAATTAACCGACAATGCATGATAGCGCACCAAGCTTTTGTCCGGGGACACAAGGTTTAAGAACAACAATAAAAAAACTACTACATCAGCAAATAATGGGCTTGTTAAATAGCAGTCGAAACGATTGTTAACAATGTGAACGTATTGTTCGAAACCCGGTGGTTACCGACTAATGCACGGTAATTTGGATTTAAATCGCAGAACATTGCAAATAGAATAATGGCGTCGAGATGGCCTGTAGATAATAAACCTACAGGCCAGTCAGAGTTGCACAATGCGAGATGACCTTAGGCTCAGTGGATGCGAGGCTATTACGGTAGGATACGCTTAGTTCTCACCAAATGGTCGATAGCAATCTCATTCTTTAACTAAATGGTTACCAAGTTTTAAAAAAATCAAATGAAATATCTCTGGAGATCACATGTCCAGATCTGGAATGGATTAGCTAGCGATGGTTCAAGTAATTTCCGTTTTATGAACTTTACTTGCATCACTATTTGTAGAAGAGGTGCAAGGGGCTTCGTATTGAAGTTTTCACGTAGATTGCGTCCATAGCTCCGGAACCGTTCTTGGGCCGGCGAGCGTTATGAAAACATGAACGTTTTAGAATGTTTTATTTATTATTATTATTATTATTATTATTATTATTATTATTATTATTATTATTATTATGCTATTTGTTTTACGTCACACCAACTCGGTCAGGTCTTATGGCAACGATGGTATAGTAAAGGGATAGATAAGGATGGGAAGGATACGGCCGTGGCCTTAATTAATATACAACCCCAGCATTTGCCTCGTGTGAAAATGGGAAACCACGGAAAGTCACATTCAGGACTGCTGACAGTGGGGTTCGAACCCATCATCTCCCGAACAGCTACGTGACCAACTTGCTCGGTTAGACAGCACGTGCTACGACAATATTCATTATCTCGTTGTAAAGAAGAAGGACAAATGTACGTAGCAACAAGAATCTGACCTCGGCATGAAGTCGCTGGGTGAAACAATAGCATCGCCATTCTAAGGTAGGTACTAAAATCGCCGTACCGTGCGGCTACCAGTCAGTGTAGCTCCGACTCCGGCCTCGTAGCACATCGTGTAAGGTGTGCTTTGATTGAACTCGGTGAGTTCTACAATTATACAGCAAATAACAATTAAACAATGGAGCATTTGAAAAAATGTTGGAGCGAAGAAATATGAAAAAGTCTTTCTTCCGCAAAATGTCGTGACGGTTTCAAACTGATAAAACAACTCATTCAAGAGGATAGATCGTCTTGTCCTAATTAAATCCAAGACCACCAATGCCGAGCGTCAAAAGGCTTATCGGTTGTGTCTCTATGTAAAACCTGTTGCCTAAAGTTTAGAATGAAAGAATAAAATGTCGACAGTAACATTTCAAACCCATACTGACCAGACCCAATATTTTGACTTGATCTACCTCGTGGTACGTATTCTACGACAAAGCATGCATCCGAGACCCCGATACAGCCTCCGATTTCGTCCCTTTTTTTACGAGCAAATGGGGGAGTTAAATGTTACTGCAAAATACTAACATAATATGCAGGGTTAAAAACAACTTGAAGGGGGTATATGAGAGTCAGAGGTGTGGTCATATCCTTGCATATTTTTAAAGAATTAATTCGATACCTCGTCCGTCTCTGTAGTATAGTGGTTAGTGTGTTAGCTGCCACCCCCGGAGGCTCTGGATCGATTCCCGGCTCTGCCACGAAATTTGAAAAGTGGTACGAGGGCTAAAACGGGATACTCTCAGCTTCGGCAGGTCAACTGAGTAGAGGTGGGTTCGATTCCTACCTCAACCATCCTGGAAGTGGTTTTCCGCGGTTTCCCAATTCTTCTCCAGGCAAATGCCGGGATGGTACCTAACTTAAGGCCACGGCCGCTTCCTTCCCTCTTCCTTGTCTATCTTCCAATCTTCCCATCCCCCCGCAAGGCCCCTGTTCAGCATAGCAGGTGAGGCCGCCTGGGCGAGGTACTGGTCATTATCCCCAGTTGTATCCCCCGACCCAATGTCTCACGCTCCAGAACACTGCCCTTGAGGTGGTAGAGGTGGGATCCCTCGCTGAGTCTGAGAGATAAACCAACCCTGGAGGGTAAGCAGATTAAGAAAGAAAGAAAGAAAGAAAGAAAGAAAGAAAGATAGAAAGAAAGTGTGCTTTGATGTGACGAAAGTTGTATGGACGCTTTTCTATGTGGAGTGTCTGCTGGAGAATAATGCCCGGCTTTTATCCACTCTGTTGCGTAGTTTTGCAGGAATACTGTATATGACTTATACAACCGTATAATGCTGTCCGGCTCCATAGCTAAATGGTTGGCGTGCTGGCCTTTGGTCACAGGGGTCCCGGGTTCGATTTCCGGCTGGGTCGGGAATTTTAACCATCATTGGTTAATTTCGCCGGCACGGGGATGGGTGTATGTGTTGTCTTCATCATCATTTCATCCTCATCATGACGCGCAGGTCGCCTACGGGTGTCAAATCAAAAGACCTGCACCTGGTGAGCCGAACATGTCCTCGGACACTCTCGGCACTAAAAGCCAGAATCGCATTATACAGGCGATTCATTTGCGGATCAGTGGCAGAGTGTCGGCCTCCGGATACCAAAACAGAGGGTTCAAACCCGGCAGAGTTGGTCGGATTTCTGAAGGGCGGAAGAAAATCCATTCGACACTCCGTGTTGTATGATGTCGGCATGTAAAAGATTTTTTGGTAACACATTTGGTGTTTACCCGACAAAATTAATGAAATCTCAGCCATAGACTCCCAAAAGAGTTTTGGAAGACTCGGTCTGCCATTTAGTAGGCCTAGAGTAAAACGGAACGTCGAAATCGACGAGCAGACAGCCAGATGGCGTCAAATTGAAATGTCTGTTCACGGTAGCTGAGGCCATACGATTATTATTATTATTATTATTATTATTATTATTATTATTATTATTATTATTATTATTATTATTATTATTATTATTAGAGATCAAATTTATGTTTACCGGAAATAAATTCATAAAATAGAACTTTTCTTCCCTGGCAGAAAGGAATTCTTCCTTGACGAGACGAAGAAATTGTTTGACCTGCGAACCCTAGGATGAAAGTCCAAGTCTTTTTAACCAATTTATTGGAGGCTACAATATTCTAATGAGTCGAAAAATAAACAACCTATATGGGGCAGTCGATTATACATTGTTCTTTTTTCAGATAGCGATTTTGTTCCCAGCTGAGATCGGTGGCATTTGAACATGTTTACTTGCGACAGCTTCCTTGGATTCTGGCGTATTTAAGAACTCCTATCGGATAAAGTACATATATTCCATCATCTATTAAAATCTGTAGCATTTGAAGAGAGGTGAAACAATTATTATTATTATTATTATTATTATTATTATTATTATTATTATTATTATTATATTCGTTTAATGCTATTTGATACCACGTTAAGCAACTATCACACATTACTGGAAGCCTTTTTTCCAGCCCAAAATCTTTGCATTCTTTCTCTGGCAGCCTGTCTTCTTTTCTGCGTCCATTCCCTATTTATTTCCTGTTCGTCATGGAAGCCTCTGAAGCTGTCAATCACTGATCTATACTTTGTTCTGTTTAGGATGTCTTCACGATTTAATCCAGACTGCTCAAGATCCCTTCTTACCTCCTTGAACCACTTGTCGGAAACTTTAGGTCTAGTGTGAAGTGTTTTAAAAATCTGTTTTGTCAGCCTCTTCTCGTCCATTCTAAACAGATGTCCATAGAATTTGAGTATTTTCTTTTTCTATTATTATTATTATTATTATTATTATTATTATTATTAAAATAGTTTTGTGTTAAATCTGTGGCCTTTTGGTAGGCCTAAAGGAAATGTGTCATCAAAACGTGTTGTGAGAGAGTGAAAGTTGGTGCAATATTATTTTAACCGTGTATAGTTAATTCCTACGGCTCGGGGGCTGGGTATTTTTTACAGTTTACCTTACGTCGCACTGACACAGATAGGTCTTATGGCGACAGTGGTGTAAGAAATGTGTTGGACTGGAAAGGAGTTGATCGTGGCCTTAATATAGTTACAGCCCAGCATTTGCCTGCCTGATGTTGAAATTGCAAAGCGCAGAAAATCATATTCAGAGCTGCCGACGGTGGGGTTCGACCCCACCATCTTCTACATACAAACTCGCTGCTACACGTCGTGAACCACGCAGCAAATTCGCTCGGTTATTTTCCTTAAGTATTGAAAGGCTATTCGAATAATACTAAACAAGTAGAATCGTGCCATGTACGAATCAACCTAGTTGGTGTAGAAATGAAATGGCGTATTGCTTTTAGTGCCGGGAGTGTCTGAGGACATGTCCGGCTCGCCAGGTGCAGGTCTTTCGATTTGAGACCCGTAGGAGACCTGTGGGTTGTGATGAGGATGAAATGATGAAGACAACACATACACCCTGCCCCCGTGCCAGCGAAATTAACCAATGATGGTTAAAATTCCCGACCTTGTCGGGAATCGAACCCGGGACCCCTGTGACCAAAGGCCAGCACGCTAACCATTTAGCTATGGAGCCGGACAATTGGTGTAGAATTACCTCTTTTCATAAATAATGTATTCAGGTGCAGAGAACAATTCGGAGGAAGATACTGGGGCCCCAAGAAATGTAGGATATATCATACAAAAAGAAAGGAAACCAAGGATCGTGCCCCAGGACGGAAAATATCTCAGGCACCATCCGGGACACATCCGCGGAATGGACACTGGGAAGACTGACCAAGCAGATAGTAAAGTTTTTGAGACCAGGAAAACCTCGGTACGCTGCCATCAGGAGATGGAGAACCCGAAATAAATGGGAATACAAGGAACGGAAGTCAGCGACAGGGAAGTTTACTAGTCGAAGATCAAGAACACCAAGAGTTTCTAGTCCCGGACTTGAAGAGAGGAGGATATTGAAAAGTAAAAGAATGATGAAGTACTGGGTGAGGATCAAAGCCCAGAAGCAGTTCAAATTGAATTAACGTAGTCCACAGTTGGCCAAAATAAAAGATGATGAATATACTCAGTTGATTAATCATTATTGCTGCCTGCGTTCAAATACTGCTCGTTTTGGTAACGTTTGGTAATTTTTATAAATAACTATTTAAGTTGGCAGCAATGACGGTCATGCATACGTCTGTCATATCTGCTTGTTTTTTAATATAGTATAATGTCATCGAACACAGTGTGTATTACAATTACAAACATTGAGTTTGTCCTTGCTGAACAGTCTAGTATATGGTATTTTACGCATTGCTGTCAGCAGAATTAATTTTTGAACCGTGCTTGGTCCGGTGAGCTCTATAAAAGCATGAAAGTTTTCAAATCGAAGTTAATCCTAGACAAGTGTGACGACAGTGTTCAATATCTCATTGTAAGGATGAAGGACTAAAGTATTTAGCAATGAGTTTCTGACTTTAATATGACGTCATTGGTTGATGCAATAACGCCACCATCTTCAGGCATTAACATCGCTCTGACTAACATTTAGTATAACCCTAGACTCCAGTGTGGTTGCCTGGCCGAGGCGGTAAAGGCGTGGAAGGACGTGGGTTCGAATCCCCGTCAGGAAGTCGTAACATTTAAGAAACGAGATTTCCACTTCCGGCGGTGCATATGGCCCTGAGGTTCACTCAGCCTACACCAAAAATGAGTACCAGGTTAATTCCTGGGGGCAAAGGCGGCCGGGCGTAGAGCTAACCACTCTACTCCATTACGTGCCGAGGTTAACAATGATGGAAGCCTTTACCTTCCACTCCTCCAAGGGCCTTCATGGCCTGTACGGAGGTGACTTTGCTTTGCTTTGCTTTGCTAGACTCCAGTGTGGTAGCATGTCCTAAGAGGCGACGTTTGATTATATGATTTGATTATATGAGTTTACAGCTAAACGAAATATTGAAAATTTGAAAAAATGTGGTACAAAGAAGTGCGAATAAATAAATAAATAATCGTAAAATATTGCGACATATGGATAATAAAAACCAATCGAAAACATTAAGGAGGACAGAGTGCTTTATCAGAATTAAAGAAAGTCCATGAAGACCATGAAAAGCTTGTCACGAGAGCTAAGGTAGCCGAGTGCCGTGATGCGAGTTCCACGCTGCTAGAGCCCCATCTATGCCCCAGTAGTGGGAAATGATTTGGAATTCATAGGCTTGATGATGTGTAAATTATTTTAGAATTCTTGTGAAATAAAATGTTAACACTTAAATTTCAAACCCATGCTAACTAGTCGTTTAACGTTGCAAAAAGGCATGGCACGTTTTCGGCGATGTAAGTATGGACTGAGGTTCAGGTCGAAAATAGGAAATAACGGGAAACCATCTTCAGGGCTGTTGAGTGTCAGCTGTGATCCGAAACGTACAGCCAGCTCACATTCCTCGGTTGGTTCATGATAACCTCTATGGTTGCCTATATGGCGATAGAATCCATGGACTGCCACTCTTGTGTAGATGTGTCATAGGGTGTAATATGACTCCTTCAATTCGACCGACTTTTCTATTTATGCTGCATTATCATCTGCTTGTAAAAAAAAAAAAGCGTTGATGGCCGGCGTTCTTGTGAGTTAGTCTTGAGATCTCTGATGCGGTAGTCCGTTTTCACCAATGATTGTATAGGCTGCAGGGTGAAACAGTATGAATTTTGATAGACACAGAGAGCTTTTTATTTAAGTAGCTTTGATATCCTCTACGCACCCAGATTTGTGAAACTCAGATGTTCCCAGAGGATGTGGAAGTCTCTGGTAAAACCACAACTACCGTATGTTTCCAGTTATCGGACCCACATCAGAATTAATCGATAAGAGAAGTGGAAAGGACCCACAGAAAAGCGATTTGTTCAGGGTGATTTCAGACAAAATCTCAATATTATGAAAATGATGAAAACTTTGGGCTGGGAAGAATTGGGAATAAGGAGACGAGCTGCTGGACTAAGCGGTATGTTCCAAGTTATCAGTGGAGAGCTGGTGTGGAATAAACAACATTAGTAGATCCATAAGCTTACATGGAACGTTTAAAAGTAGGAAAGATCATGATATGAAAATAATGTTGGAATTCAAGAGGACAGATTGGGGAGAATATCCATTTATAGGAAGAGGAATTAGGAATTGGAATAATTTACCAAAGGGAATGTTCGATAAATTTTCAAGTTCCTTGATATCATTCAAGAAAATACTAGATAAAAAATATAGGGAATCTGCCACCTGGGTGACAGCCCTAATTGCAGATCAACGGTGATTGATCGATTCCTTATCATATGAGATGTTACAGGTATTATTTGCCGATTTGTATTGTAGGGACCAATATTACATGATATCAGCTGTAAAAAACTTCGTTACCGCCACTGTTATCGACCGACAGGCAGTTCTTTCAAGCTCAGTAGATAAACCTTGAGTTCAAACCTTGGTCGGAGTATGCCGCTTTTCCCTCATTCATTCCATCCATTGTTTTCATCTCGTGTCTGTCATAACGCTTGAAAAATTACCCACAATGTTTACCACAACTCTTCCTGTGAATCACGAGACATTATTTCATATTCATAAATGTGGGACTTGCTTGTAATGACCCAAGCGCTCGGCGTAAACCAAGTGGAAGAGACACCAGTTAATTGGCAATTATTTGGCACATCTTGCGAAGTTACTCTGCGCCTAACGACGTGAATGTAATTAAAGTCAACAAATGAGTTCCCTTATAATGGCGGTAAAGTGATTGTATTTGTATTCCTCATGACATCACTGCTTCGTTATGGATGGCACAGCCATGATCCCAGAGTAATTTTTCACACTAAACTTGTGTAAAAGTGGCGCCTTACATAGAGTAATGTTAGCGAAGGGAAGGAACTATGCAATTTTATTACTAGGAATGGCGTCGTTATGAAATGTGTTATCTGCACCAAGGTTTGGACTTACTGTTCTCTGTTGGCGTGCGAGGTAGTAAGTCCTAAATTAGTTTGTGTGATTTGCTGAATGCGGCATTGATTGTAGTCCCTAGAAGTGCGAAGTGTTTTTTTTCCCTAATTGCCAGGCCATTTACGTATGGGTTGCACATTCACTTTTTTTTAACAAATTTAAGCCCGCTTAGTTAGACATAAGTTCGACATGCAGCGTACCATGTTACTCACAATCAGAAAACTTTTATTTAACATGCTCATATAAGTATTAGATAATTTACTTACTTATCTGGTGATTATGAGCGATCCAAATTTTGAAAAACTATTTTTTTTTTTCGTAATTTCAACTTCACCATCTATATATATATAAAATAACATGTCCTGACTGACTGACTGACTGACTGACTCACCATCGCCTAGCCAAAACTATTGGACATAAAGAAATGAAGTTTTGAGAATACATTTATATTACAATGTTGGTACTCGCTGAGGAAGAATTTTTGGATATTCCGTCGCAAAGGGGGTGAAAAGGGGATGGAATTTTTAAAATGAGTGTATCTATATCTCAAAACTGAACAGTTTAAAGACGTGAAAATTGGTATTTGGAATTTTCTCTAAAAATAAGGAAACACGTTTTTTTTCTTAAAGTCCTGTTCAGAGGGGTTAAAAAAAGGTGAGAAATGGCTTGAATACCTTTTACGAGGGTACTTATATCTCAAGAAGTGAAAATGTTAGTCATAAAAATTGGCATTTAGCATCTCCTTTAAAAAAAAGAAAAAGAAACACATAGTTTTTAGTCTCTGGAAAATCTACTTAAGAGGGGGTAAACATGAGTTATAAAGGGAGTGAATTTTAAAATGAGTATATCTACAATATATCTAAAAAACGTAGCATGTTACAGACGTGAAAATTGGTGTCTGGAATCCCATACAAAAGTAAAGAAACACGACTCTTTTCTGAAAATCTACTTAAGGGGAAGTGCTAAAGGGGGTGAATTTTTAAAATCAGCATATCTACAATATATCTCAAAACGTAGCATATAACAGACGTGAAAATTGGTATTTGTAATCTCTTTTAATAATAAAGTAACACGTATTTTTTATTTTCGGAAAAAACACTGGGAGGGGGTAAACATAATTGAAAAAGGGGGTGGAATTATTTTTGGTAGGATACTGGTATTTCCAAAACTGAAGATATTCCAAGCGTGAAAATTGGTATTTGGAATCTCCTTTTAAAATAAGAAACACGTATTTTTTGTTTTTGAAAAATTCGCTTGAAAAGTCCCATGGCTCAACAGGCCCGAAGAGCCATGTCCTACCAAGCGACCACTGCTCAACCCGTAGGTCTGCAGATTATGAGGTGTCGTGTGGTCAGCACGACGAATCCTCTCGTCCGTTATTCTTGGCTTCCTAGACCGGGGCCGCCTTCTCAGATTCAGGTAGCTCCTCGATATTTTAATCACGTAGGCTGAGTGGACTTCGAACCAGCCCACAGATCCAGGTAAAAATCCCTGACCTGGCCGGAAATCGAACCCGGGGCCTCCGCGTAAGAGGCAGGTACGCTACCTCTACAGCGCGGGGCCGGAAAAATTCACTTAAGGGAACTGAAAAAGGTGTTGAATTATTTTTTGAGGATACATATATCTCGAAAACTGAAGATGTTACAGACATGAAAATTTGTATTTGGAATCTTCTTTAAAAATAAAGAAACACGTATTTTTTATTTCCAGAAAATCCACTTAAGTGGGTAGGCTGGGTGAAAAGAAGTGAGGAAAGTGTTGAATTCTTTTCATGGGGACACTTATATATCAAATACTGAATATATTACAGACGTGAAAATTTGCATTTGGAATCTCCTGTAAAAGTCAAGGAACACGTATAAAGTGTTTTCTAAAAATGCACCAAGGGGAAGTGTTAAATTGGGTGAATTTTTAAAATGAGCATATCTGCAGTATATCTAAAAAAATTAACATATTACAGACGTGAACACTGGTACATTTAATCTCTTTAAATAACAAAGTAACGCGTATTTTTGTTTCGAAAGAACATTTAAGGGGCGGGGGTTGTAAAAAGGACTGAAAAAGGGGTTGAATTATTTTTATGAGGATACTTATATCTCAAAAACTGAAGATGTTACAGACATGAACATTTGTATTTGAAATCCCCTTTAAAAATAAAGAAACATGAATTCTTTTGTTTTCGGAAAATCCAATTAAGTGGGGATAAATGAAATGAAAAATGAGTTGAATTCTATGTTTGAGGATACTTATATTCCGAAAACGAAGGATGTTATGGACGAAAAAATTGGTATTTGAAATCACCTTAAAAAATAAAGACACACGTATTTTTAGGCGGGGGAGGGGGGTTGAAATCAACTTAAAGGGGGTGTAAATGGAATTGAATTCTTTTTAAGAGGATACAAGTAACAGGTGGACTTAAAAAAATACACCCCTAAAGGTGTTTATATGAAATCGTTTGAATTATGAAGTTAAAATTTCAAATGATATCCTAGGTGTTAAATAAACAGAAGGTTTGAAAGAATTTTAACCGCTCAGAGAGTTAATGGGGGGTTAAGATCTGGAAAGATCTGGTTTAACGTATGAAGACAAAATTCCAGATAGCGGTATATATTTTAAATCCTAGGTGTGAAATAAGAAATATTTTTTAATGAAAATTTTTTTGAAGGGTGGTCTTCAATATCCTACATGTAAATAAATATTTTAAAACATTCATCCCTTAAGAAAGTATTCATTCGTCCGTCACTAATCGACGTACGAAATCAAAATTTCACTTTTACATACTAGATGTTAAATAAGATAGGGTTTAAAGCATTCAAATTCTCCCGTATGTGGTTCAAATGAGTGGTAGATCGGAAAATAAATAATCATTCCCCCAAAACCGTTTGACGTACGAATTGAGGGCGTATTTTACAGGTTCAGCTGACAGTGGATTCTCCAAAATAATAATAACATTCAGTTAGAAACCGTAGCGAAGCACGGGTATCTTGCTAGTTTATGATAACAAAAACACTCATTTTAAAAAATTACCGTATACAAAATACGCAAAATTTCTTCTGGTTTTAAAAATATTATGTTATCAAAGGTAAACACAGAAACAAAAACACAAAAGAATTAAAAATTCCGAGCTGCACATAGTTCGTCAGGCGCCGATCACTACGCGGAGTCACTCTCGGAGAATTTTCATTCCTGCCAGGCCTCAAGGGTCTCCAGAAGTGCTGCACCTCTACAGTCACACTTCAAAAGGAATAATTTAAAATAAACTGAATCATCGGTGAATTATGACGAAATATACTCACAGAAACTAAGAGCAACTGAGCCCACAGGGGGATGAGAAAGGCCAGCTGACTTCATACCTACCCTGACCTTGACTGGATAATTTCCGGTTAGTGAAGAATTAGTGATGAAAGACTTGAAGCTTTGTCTTCAATGTCATACTTGTTATAATACAGTAGTATAAGTAAAAGATAAATGATGTTATAGCTGATTAAGCGAATGCAAGTACCACGCGTCACTCATACGACGTTGGCATTCTAGTGATATGATATTGCGTCGCAAGCGCGACATTTGGCAGTTCTAGGGTTAATGGCCGAATTAAGGTCATCATTTTAGCCAAAGAAGTACAGTATTTTGTTCCTGAAGAGATAACTTAAAATCAAGTATAAATACATGAAACGTGTAAATACAACTTAATTTTAAGTTAACTCTTCAAGAACAAAATGGGTCATTGCCTAAAATCTGAGGTCTACTGATGACCTTATTTCGGCCATTAAACTGCAATCAGTACCACATTCAACAAATCACACAAACTAATTTAGGACTTACTGCCTCGCACGTCGGTAGTGAACAGTAAGTCCAAACATTGGTAGTTCCATAGTGCCTAAAATGCCTGAATTGACGATAGAACTTATTTTTGCCTACATTCATGTTATTCATATTTTATTCCTAAACTGATTAAAAATGCTTTTACAGGGTGAGTTTGCTGTACGGTTATGGACGTGCAGCTTTGAGCGTACATCCCGGAGATAGTCGGTTCGAACCGCACTGTCGGTAGCCCTGAATAATATTTCCGTGGTTTCCCATTTTCACACAAGACAAATGCTGGGGCTGTACCTGAATTACGGCCACGGCCGATTCCTTCCCACTTCTAGGCCTTTCCTATCCCATCGTCGCCATCCTACTTATTTGTGTCGATGCGACGTGAGGCAAATTGTTAAAAAATTGCGTTTAATTTATTCCGATAAACTAAATTATTTGCCATCTCGCTTTAAGTATCCTGAACAGTATATCCTTGAAATACTTTAGAAACCAATCTTCATGGTGGGAAGCTGTAAACCATACTTCCCGCAGTACACGTCCGTTGTCTGTCTCGAGTGTCCATTGACCTGCTGAAGACAATAAGGTGTCAACTTCAAGTCGCCTTTAATTAAAAGGTTACACGAGTTTCTCCACTTCATATCGGATGGTGAAATTTTTATTCTTTGACGTTTGTAGCAAGGAGGTGAGTAAAATTTGTTTCATATTTTCCCCTAAAGGGTTATCGGTTTAGCAATATAAAATTGCATTATAAATAATAAATGTCTATTAAAATACGTAAAATTGAAGCTGCCTAAAATATATTTTAAAACTTTTTTTTTTACATTTGAAAGACTATTTTATGCACCTAAAATAAAATGTTAAGCACCAAAAAATCCCACCGTGTTGAAAGACGCCTAAGGACAATAGAAGTCATTTTCAAGCAACCACTAGTCCGCGATAGGCCCGCTACATCGGGTGAAACAGAAGAGGTCTTTCTGGAGACAGCTCGTAATAATTCACACATCAGTACAAGGGCGATTGCACGACAGGTGAACACCAGCCAGACAGCCGTCTGGCGAATACTGCATGAACATAAATTTCACCTATACCATCTTGAGCTACACCAAGAGCTCTATGAGCGGGATTTCGAAGCTCGAATGGAATTCTGTCGGTGGCTATTAGGCAGGCTGGACAGTGATGCGGCATTCGTATCGCATATCTTGTTCTCGGACGAATCGCGCTTCCACAATAATGGGAACGTCAATCGCCACAACATGCACTATCGGAGTCCGGACAATCCTCCCTGAGTGCGGCAGGTGGCCTATCAAGTACGATGAGGAGTGATTGTTTGGTGTAGAATCTTGGGCCATCACCTGATTGGACCTTATTTCTTTAAAGGCCATTGAACGGGCCTACACTACCTGAATTTTCTGCGTCAGGAACTCCCACTGCTGCTGGAGAATGTGCTCTTGGACGATTGTTTGACGATGTGGTTTCAACAGGATGGAGCTCCACCACATTCGACTTTGCCCGTTCGTAGCCATCTGAACGAGGAACTGCCAGGGAAATGGATAGGACGAGGGGGCCCTGTTTCTTGGCCCGCCAGATCACCGGATTTAACGCCCTTAGACTTCTTCTTGTGGGGACATTTGAAGAACGTCGTTTACACTCAAGCGCCGGAAAACCCCGACTAGTTCCGACAACTCATCATGGACGCCTGCCGAGTAATTACACCTGGAATGCTTCAGCGCGCAAGACGATCTATTGGACACCGGGCCCGAATGTGCTTAAACCAAAACGGTCATCACATCGAGCATTTGCTGCGATAAAACGTTGTCAGGGCAGTTGTGTTCCTATTATTTCCGGTCTGTATGTGCCCGGCCTGCTAACTAATCGGCCCTTCTTATGGCCACAAACACATTCATTCACACACAATTTGCATGAAAGGGGGTATTGAACTTACATTGCATGCGGTACGTATTAAACAAATATTTCAAAAATTTGTAATTTTCGCCCCAGACTCGAACCTCCCACCTGACATGCAAGCCCGCTCCGCCACACCTTTACCAACTACACTACGGTTCCGCAAGGCACACTGGGCAGCTTATAGCAAGTAGTAGGTTTACTGTGGTCCAGTGGCGGTTTCTGGTATAGCGCAATGGAGCAATGCACCTCCAGTTTATATCAAATTGTACTCAGCTACTTAATTTTCACGATTCCCTTGTCATTCTCAAAGCTCGTGCTAAGCCCATCTGTCCGTAATATACTCGTACTGGCTCTTAATTCATGTGAGCTGCGCATAGTCTGTGGCTGGAGACTCGTCTGGAATGAACCCCCATACAAGGCTGCATCTCCGTCCGTACTTAGGCGAAGGGACCAGTGAGGTGCGGGGGGAAGTCTGTCAGCATTAAAGCAAGACCTGGATATCGCAGAAAAGAATATCCGTGGTGTAGGCATGCGCAGTATGCCACTCTCTCTCAAGTCTGTCGCAAGTCGTGTTGTTGGGGTAAGAAAACTGTAATAGTATGTGCCTGCCATCTGTTGCCCTTACAGGAATTTAACCAGGCAGCAGAGAATAGTGCACATAATTAGCGCTAGTGTTGAACAGCATCATTACTACCAAAAGTCATATTAAATTGCCAAATTCCAATTGATACCTTGTCCCAAATATATCAATACTTACTAAACATCTATTCATTTGCCTTCTTTGGAATAATTACTTTTTTGGAGAGAAACATAGCTTAAAAATCATTGAGGCAAAGAGTAGCGGGAAGGTAATACCAATGAAAACGCTAATTGACCAGCTCACACTAGTTCTTAAAATTAAGTTACCAACATTGTGAAAAGTGCGAACATTCATTCCTATAGTTTCCTCGTGTTTTTCAAGTGTGAAACTAGTGTTTGTAAACGTTTGTACTTAGCAATTATCATAATTCGTAACATTATTGTACGCTGTGCAAGCGTGTGAGTGTTTTTTTGCACCGTTGTGCCGTTCTGAAACTTAATTTTTAGGATATAAAGAAGTTACAATCTTTTGTCCGTGTGCGTGTGTGTGTTTTTGTGCGTTGTAGTTACGTCCACAATCTTTGTGCCCCGGAAAGGTAAGGAGCTACATAATGAGTTTGAACAGTGTCCAGATACTTAAGAAGACAAACTTTTCTTGTCTCTCTCTTGAGCGAAAACTTGAGATTAAGAATGCCGGGCGCCCAATGCCTGATCTTGTTATAACGAAGCAGACTAAAAGTAAAAGTAAAGAAATCGTGCGTAAATTCAGAATGGATATATACAAAAGAACCGAGTGGATCTGTGGGTGCGAAGTTACTAACAGGTTGTTTTGTTTTCCGTGTTTATGCTTCGTGAGTGATGAAAGCGAAGGGACTTGGACCAAAGTCGGAGTAGTAGATTTAGGACATTTGTCCCAAAAAATAAAGAAACACGAAAGTTCTAAATCTCATATGCTTGCCCAGTTAGAATTCGATCTTCTGGGAAAACACGATATCCGGCAGCAACTTGATTGTGCTTACAGGCAGTCTGTCGAAAAAGACAACGATCAAGTACGGAAAAATCGTTATGTGCTGTCAAAAATTATCGACTGTGTAAAGTTCTGTGGCGCGTTTGAGTTGGCATTGCGCGGGCATGACGAAACAAGTGAATCGTCGAATCCTGGCATATTCCGAGGCCTCGTTAATTTTAGTTCTGAAATTGACGTTGCATTAAAGGACCATCTGTCCAAAGCTACTGTTTTCAAAGGCACCTCGAAAGACATTCAGAATGAACTGCTTTCGTGCATGTTTGAAATCTGTCGCGAGAAAATAAAGAAAGAAATCACAACTGCGCCCTTCATTTCGGTAATCGCAGACGAGAAGACCGATATATCAACTACAGCACAATTAGTTATTGTACTGCGCTACGTTCTTCCCAACGGTAAGCCAGTTGAAAGATTTTGGGGTTTCCTCTCACCCGCTAGTCATGATGCTAAGACAATAGCAGAGTGTTTAAAATCTTCTTTGAGCGATGTTGTTGATAGCCCAGATAAGTTAATTTCACAAAGTTACGATGGGGCGAATGTAATGAGTGGTCGCCATTCAGGAGTGCAAGCTCTCATCAGGGAAGATTTTAAGCATGCACATTATGTTCGCTGTTATGCCCATTCTTTGAACTTAGTCATGGCACAAGCGACAAGCCAGAATACGGATGTCCGTATATTTTTTGCAGATTTAAGTGAAATCCCCAGCTTCTTTAATAACTCCCCGCAGCGATCAGGTGTATTGACCGAAATAGTTGGTAGACGAGTACCTCATGCTTCAAACACAAGGTGGAATTTTAAATCAAGGACCGTTGAAGTAGTTTACGAGAACAGAGATGCCCTCATCGAATGCCTGGATCAACTGGAAACTACCTCTCGACAGCCTAACACCATATCGCAAGCAAGAGGTTTGCGTTTAAAATTGGAGCACCCGTTATTTCAGTTCTGGTTGGCTGTTTTCCATCAGATAATGCCTCATGTGGACATTTTATACAGTCAGCTACAAAAGCGAAATTCAGATCCGTTGGAAGTCAAAGGCGCACTTTCAGGTTTCGAGGCTGCTATAAAAATGGTTCGGGAAAATAAAATTGACCACATCGCTGACGAACATGATATACTGCCCCCGCCAGTGAAGGTATCACGAGGGCCGCTGCGTACCTCGAAACGAGTTGCGGCAAAAGAAGTTTGTGACACAGTCATTCTTCAAGCAAAGGAACGGTTTCAATTCACAAACCACCTTCTTGCAGCAAACTTGTTTCAAGCTGAAAATTTCGGCAGCTTTGAGAAGCAGTTTCCCCACTCACTTCTGTACAAAGCGTGTGAGGCCTACCCATTTCTCGACAAACCGAAACTGAGAACCGAACTTGAAATATTATACATGAGAAATGATTTTCGAACTGTTTCTGGGGCTACGACTTTGTTGCAGTTTCTTTTAGAAAATAAGTTGCAGAGTGTCTTTGGTGAAAGCATAAAACTTTTAAATATAGTTATTACTATTCCCATGACGACATCTGAAGCAGAAAGGTGCTTCTCAACCCTGAAAAGAATAAAGACTTTCTTGCGCAGCACAATGACCGAGGATAGACTTAATGCTCTTGCTATGCTGTCAATTGAAAAGGACTTGGTTCGAGACTCTGTGGACTTCAACGAAGCAGTTATAGATAAATTTGCATCCCTCAAGGAGCGCAGGATGGATTTTTTGTATAAGCTGTCTACATAGGGTAAGTCGATTGTGAAACATTTCTAATTTTGCATGTGGTAAATATCGGCATGTATTGTCTGCTTCTCTCGTATTCGATCACATTTTCAAAACTTCTATCATCTTATTTTGGGAGGTTACGGCCCACGACGGGAGAGGTGGAGGGGGGGGGGTGCAATTTTTTTCTTCTGTTGAACCCCCAGTGACGAAAGTCACGCGCCGCCACTGCTGTGGTCACAATATAAATTTAGTGTTTCGCCAGAGTGTTAGGTTCAAAAGGTATAGAAGGCACGCGCATGTCTTCCAGTGTTTAATACGAATATAACATTACGGCGTCCTGTCATGGTGAGGTGGTAAATACCAAGATATCCGGTTGTGTTGTCTGAGCATACCGGCAGGGCAGATGTTTTCAGGTCGGAATGAATAGTGTGGGTTGCATAAAACTACATTGGAAGGGAAAGCTGAATCACGCTATGAATTATTTAAAAATTGAGGGAAGAAAGCAAGGACCGTGATCGGGATAGTTGATGTATTGCCCATGACGTCATTACAAGATGACCACCCAGTTAAGGTCTGCTTTGACAGTCGAAAGTCTATTGCTTCGTGGTGTAGCTTGGCGTTATAGATGTCACGCAGGGGCGAATGGGGTACAGTTTGAATTGTCTCAACAAGAACGTCAGGAAAACACCAGAAAAATTAAAATGTGACGTGAAATAAAAGTGATGTTTTTGTGACTGAAACTTCAAAAATTTTGTCAATTTTTATTAAATATCTCCAAATACAGTATATTATTGATATGCGGGTAAGAGTCTATAGAAACATGTGAAGGATGAAACTAAATGCATTAAAGGATCGAACGAGTCCAAAAGTACATCTGCTGAACGAATGAGGGGGCTACGGGAACGTCGTGAGCTTGAGCATAGGGTTCTGGTCTGTTGTTAAAACAAACGACAAAAATGCATGCTAAGCCATGCACGCATATTGTGCAAGAGTGAATCGTTTTAGAAATCTGTTCAAAACTTAAGGTATCCAAGTGACGTAATATTGACCATTGTTAAAAACTGAGTAAATGATAGTTTAAATGAAAAAATAAAACGATGTGAAAATTCCAGTTTGTAAATTAAGTTTAATACGATACTCGATAGATGTTTTACATTGAAAACTCTAGTTCGTTGTACCTAGTACAGCCTACCACGTAAATTTTTATTCCACTTTTCACTTAATAATAATAATAATAATAATAATAATAATAATAATAATAATAATAATAATAATATGACTAGGATTTGTATGTAACAAAATGGTTAAATATGTATATATATCTATGGAATAAAAATTTTCAAAATATGGAAATAAAATATGGAAGTTATAAAGAAACATACGTTGCAAAATATATTATAAAAATATCTGTAATGTGTCAACTTGAATACTTATAAAATAGGGCACTTGAAAGTCATAAGAATATGAATTTAAATGAAAATTGGTCACAAAAAAAGTTTAACATTTTTTTTGACATTGGTCACAGCGGGTTTAGTAACAAGGCCAAAGCCAACAAGACTGTAAAGAATGTTAATGGAACAGAACTTTCTTTCCATAATTCATAGAAGTTCTATACCAGAATCCAACTTTGAATTATTGATGCTAGTAAAATAAATTTTAAATTATTTTCTGGCAAGAATAAGTTTCAAACCGTAAAATAGGGAAGATATTTGAAATAAAATGTTAAATTATGAAAATATATGCGAGTTTTCCTCATATATGTAAAAACTTGTACTAAATCTGGAAATATGAACAAATATTTAAAATATGTTTCAAAGCACTTGAAATATTCTAATTCGTAAAGATAGGAAAATGTGTTAACTGTACCTAATGAGGAAATAAATATGTATTTTAGAAATCCCAGCTATTATAATTTTTTTGCTAGTTGCTTTACGTCGCACCGACACAGATAGGTCTCATGGTGACGATGGGACAGGAAGGGGCTAGGAGTGGGAAGGAAGTGGCCGTGGCCTTAATGAAGGTACAGCCCCAGCATTTGCCTGGTGTGAAAATGGGAAACCACGGAAAACCATTTTCAGGGCTGCCGACAGTGGGGTTCGAACCTACTATCTCCCGAATACTGGACACTGGCCGCACTTAAGCGACTGCAGCTATCGAGCTCGGTCTTTTATTATTATTATTATTATTATTATTATTATTATTATTATTATTATTATTATTTCGTTATGCCCATTCATAGAGCGCGTTGAAACTTGTTCATTGACTTGGTGAATTTCGCCTTCTTAATCTTCCAAAATCTCTTCATGAACTCACTATGTTACCTCCTGAGGTCCTGAAGATTTTGCCATTTAACAAGATGTCTTCCCTGATGTTCAAACAATTTCAAACGTCTCCTGCGTACAGTATTGATGAAATGATGTAACTATAAGAGGTCTGCAGTTCGCCTTTTATCCAAATTCAATTTTCTTGCATGGGGCCGAAAATGTTAGCAAGAATTTTATGTTCTTGTTTTTCAATATCTGCAATTTTAGAATGACCTCCTGAAGTTAAAGATTCTGATGTATATAGAGATTCTGTCAGAATAACTATTTTGTAATCTTTCAGCGTAGCGTTACGTGACGTTACTTGCCGTTACGTTTATTGTAGTGATCCTATGTTGGTCTAAATGCGTCCCGAAGTTTTGAGGCCCTTTCTGTCTTGGCCAAACTGTCTAATCCTGAAGAAAGAATTATTTCTCCAAGGTATTTAAGAAAGGATACCTGTGAAATTGTCCCATGCACCGTATCAGTTTTATCATTCTTGCACTTTTGCTGAAAATTCTGTATATACTGGGTTTTTTCCAGTGATACCTCAAGGCCTGCCTGTGATGCTATTCTGTGTAATGTTTCGATAACATACCTAGTTTCATCCTTCTTAATGGTCATATCTAAGTTATCTGCGAAAGCCAAACATTTCGCTTTGATTTTGTTGCCACCAGTCCCGACGGTTATGCATGTGATGTCCTTTTCCCACTCTGATGACTTTATCCAAAACCAAGTTAAACAGAAGAAAAGAGAGTCCATTTCCTTGTCGAACACTCGTATGTACTTCAAAATGGTCAGAAATATCCCCCCAAAAAATCACCTTAGATTGTTTGTTTGTGATGGTCTGACAAATCAGTCCTCTGATCTTTCTGTCCACTCAAGTTGTTCTAGCGTGGCGAACAAGGCCTGTCTGTCCACAGAGGCATACGTCTTCTTGAAGTCCACGAAGATGACTATTGAGTTGTTGCTTCTGCAGATCTTCAGAATCCTTTTCAGATTCGATAACTGGGAAAGAAACAAAAGCGTATTTAATTATTATTATTATTATTATTATTATTATTATTATTATTATTATTATTATTATTATTATTATTATTATTAGGGTCCGCCTCTGTGGTGTAGTGGTTAGCGTGATTAGCTGCCACCCGCGGAGGTCCGGGTTCGATTCCCGGCTCTGCCACGAAATTTGAAAAGTGGTACGAGGGCTGGAACGGGGTCCACTCAGCCTCGGGAGGTCAACTGAGTAGAGGTGGGTTCGATTCCCACCTCAGCCATCCTGAAAGTGGTTTTTCCGTGGTTTCCCACTTCTCCTCCAGGCGAATGCCGGGATGGTACCTAACTTAAGGCCACGGCCGCTTCCTTCCCTCTTCCTTGTCTATCCCTTCCAGTCTTCCCATCCCTCCACAAGGCCCCTGTTCTGCATAGCAGGTGAGGCCGCCTGGGCGAGGTACTGGTCATACTCCCCAGTTGTATCCCCCGACCAAGAGTCTGAAGCTCCAGGACACTGCCCTTGAGGCGGTAGAGGTGGGATCCCTCGCTAAGTCCGAGGGAAAAACCGAACCTGGAGGGTAAACAGATGATGATGATGATTATTATTAGGTGTTGTGACCACCAAATATGCTATTCTCACACTGTACCCTTTGATAGCTACATTTATCACCCAATTCCTTCAATAATACTTACCAACAATATTGTGTTCCGATGTAAATATTAGGGAACACATGCGTACAAGATCAATCACAACTGTCCTGTAAAATGAATACCTTGCCCAATAAGAATTAATTGTACCATTATCAGTTAAGAAAGAAAGTAAGATAATTTTTGTTTCACTTCGGGGGGTCTTGGTTCTGAAGAGATTAGGAATAGTAATACACCATACTTTTCCATAAAAATATAGTGAAGAATTTCGTAAACAGCCAGACTTACTCGACTGTTGGGAGTTAATATCCATAAGTTACTATGAGTGAAGCAATATTCCTCAACTCAAAGAAGACAAATGTTGTATCAGCCAGGAGGAAAATTAAAACCTTAAACCAGTTAATTAGTACAGAAGCAAATTAACTAATAATTAATCTGGGAAAGAAACAAAAGTATTTACTTAACTATTCCTTGGGTAGTTGGGTTGTTGAGTGCTAGGTAATGCTCATAGTTAAAAGTTTTATTAATTACGGTGGGCGTGGCTTGTTAGGGAGTGGAGCTTAGAACAAAGAAACGACAAGGCTCTTTCACTTCCACTCATTAGCGCTAAGTAGAAGAAATTCGTAATGATTGTTGCGATATTCCTCCCAGCGTAATCATCTCGCAATTAATTTAGCACAAGTTCAATTATCGCATAACACAGCCAGTGTGCTTTCATAATTACACTGAACAAACTTATTACGGAGTTAACACAATTGCACAATCGTACTACTCACATCTCCTTCTCCTTCCATCACGTTTACCCAACAAGCAAATTAGCCCTGTTTAACAGTCAAATGCCCTTCCTGACGCCAAACGTTTATGCAGGGATGTCTTCACCAACGCGTGTTTGTGTGGTAGTTGTCAGTGTTGTGTGTAAATGATGTATGTAATGAAGCAAGTACAACAATCCAGTCCCCTAGTCAGACGGCGCTAAAATCTCTGACCCGGCGAGGAACAGTGTTGCCAGCTTATATTTTCAAGATCCGCTAAATACTAATAAAAATCCGCTAAAATTCCGCCAAGAAATCCGGTCTCAAATAATGAGCAATCAAAATGAGCAATAATAACAACAACAACAATAAAGTAAATGTCTGCACTCATCTGATCTGTGAGTTTCGCTGGGATTAACCTCCTGCCTGCGAGCCGGCGAGCTAAAACTTGTAGGAGTTTTACTGCCGAGTGCAAACTAGGTGAATCCCCTACCTCAAGGGCCACACGCAGAACAGGCCAGTTCATTAAACGGTCTTCCTTCACAGCATAAATTTATATGCTACTCTCTCACAGTTTCATTATCTGTCGTCATTCGTCAGCTAAGAGATAAGTAACCTTTCCCCACGCATTACAAATTTATGATACCATGATCTCATAACATGCAAATCCAAATAACATGTTCTCCTCATGTGACTGCTAGCTCCTGACAAGAAATACGGAATAGCTCGGAGACAGACTGGAGTACAAATTTTAAAAAATCGTGAAATGAATAAAACACTAAATTCCGCTATAATACATCTAGAATTCCGCTAAAATATCCGCTGTCCGCTAAATGATATATTTCTCCGCCGACAATCTTCTAATTCTGCCAAATTTAGCGGAAAATCCGCTAAGTTGGCAACACTGGTGAGGAATAACCCGAAACCCCGTGAACCAAAGGCCGCAGGGCAAACATTTCATAGATATAAATAGAATGAAATTCACCTAGCTGTCTCTAAGGTCTTTCTATGATATGGAAAGTGTTTATAGTTACACAAAAGTATTTTTCATAATTTACAGACAAATCTCAATTTTAATAGAGATTATTATTATTATTATTATTATTATTATTATTATTATTATTATTATTATTATTATTATTATTATTATTATTATTATTATTATTATTGTCTACCTCTGTGGCGTAGTGGATAGTATGATTATCTGCCACCCCCGGAGGTCCAGGCTCGATTCCGACTCCGCCACGAAATTTAAAAAGTGGTACGAGGGGTGGAACGGGGTCCATTCAGTCTCGGGAGGTCAACTGAGTATAGGAGCGTTCGATTCCCTCCTCAGTCATCCTCGAAGTGGTTTTCCGTGGTTTCCCGCTTCTCTTTCAGGCAAATGCCGGGATAGTACCTAACTTAAGACCACGGCCGCTTCCTTCCCGCTTCTTTGTCTATCCCTTCCAAACTTCCCATCCCCAACAAGGCCCCTGTTCAGTATAGCAGGTAACGCCACCTGGGCGAAGTCCTCCTCCCCAGTCGTATCCACCGACAGCAAGTCTTACCCTCCAGGACACTGACCTTCAGGCGGTAGACGTGGGATCCCTCGTTGAATCCGAGGGAAAAATCAACCATGGAGAGTAAAGGGATTAAGAAAGAAAGAAAGAAAGAAAGAAAGAAAGAAAGAAAGAAAGAAAGAAAGAAAGAAAGAAAGAAAGAAAGAAAGGAAAAGTATTATTATTATTATTATTATTATTATTATTATTATTATTAGTATTAATACTATTACTCTTATGATTATTATTATTGTTATTATTATTATTATTATTATTATTATTATTATTATTATTATTATTATTATTATTATAGATGTGATCTACATTTACCAGGTGATATAACTCAAACACATTTGTTTTCACATACGCTGAGCTGTCAGAAGCATACTGCACGTCTTTTTATAATCTAATTCACGTAGGCGAATAGACTCTAGGTAATCAGCAGGTGTGTATATTACAGTCATGTTACACCAAAAGCCCTGAGCGTGTCGCCTGCCACCAAGTCCCGCACCTCACTCATTTGCTCATCGAATTCACCCTTCCTCTGTTTCCCCTACCTCCCAATCCACGTCCCAGCACGATTTTTTTATTGCATATCAATAACTGGAGATATACAGCCAATCTGAATGCAGTAACAAACTTTTTCCCTAGTGGTGGAATTGACTGAAATGAGATCGCAAAATGAAGGCTATCATATTTCCATGAAACGAGTAAAAAATAAAAATAAAGTTATGAAGGGAAATATTGGCAGGCTACATAAATATGATCCAGAGCTTTAGCAGTAATGGAACTAGACAGGCTGTTGTAATTCACGACATAAAAATGTATAGATTACGCAGTATGTACAAAATTCCCAATGAATATTTTTCAGGGCGATAATTTAGATGAGTACTTTTAGGTGTGAAACATCATGTTTTAGGGAGTCCACATGAGCTTTAAAAGGATTTAAAATGTGCGCTAAAATAGGCACTGTTTTTTTGCCTGTAAACTTATGTGAACTGTTTTCTTTTCGTTGTTCACCTTTTCCTACATCCTGTTGTGGTCTCGGTTATGGACTTGTAAAGAAAAACCCAATCCCAGAGTCAGAGGAATTAACTAAACGTGGTTAAATTCTTCAATCAGGGTATGAATCGAACTCGGGACCCTTTGAACCGAAGGTTACGATGCTGACCATTCAGCGAAGGAGCTAGACTTTGTATTGACTTCTTAAGAATTTAAAATATAAACTAGCAGTTTCCCGCTGGCTCCGCCAGCTAGTTGCTTTACGTCGCACCGACACAGATAGGTCTTTTGGCGACGATGGGAAAGGAAAGGTCTAGGAGTTAGAAGGAAGCGGCCGTGGCCTTAATTAAGGTACAGTCCCAGCCAGCATTTGCCTGGTGTGAAAATGGTAAACCACGGAAAACCATCTTCAGGGCTGCCGACAGTGGGATTCGAACCCACTATCTCACGGATGCAAGCTCACAGCCGCGCGCCTGTAACCGCACGGCGAACTCGCCTGGTTTGTTCGTTACTATCCTCACGGATGTATTTGCAAAGTTTCGAGTTAATGAAATAAAGCACATGATCTGCTGTGGTAATAGAATGTAATATTATGTCAACAAGGAGCCTCCGTGGCTCAGACGGCAGCGCGTCGGGCTCTCACCGCTGGATACCGTGGTTCTAATCCCGGTCACTCCATGTGAGATTTGTGCTGGACAAAGCGGAGGCGGGACAGGTTTTTCTCCGGGTACTCCGGTTTTCCCTGTCATCTTTCATTCCAGCAACACTCTCCATTATCATTTCATAGCATTTATCACTCATTAATAAATCACCTTGGGAGTGGCGACCCCATTGTAATAACAGCCTATGTAAGTTTCATTCATTACATCCCTGACCGGGTCAATGACTGGAAAACAGGTTGTAGGTTTTCGTTTTCATTATGTCAACAAAACACTTGAAAATACATCACACAAAGAAATTGAATTAAACGTTCCTTGGAACAACACTACGCGCCGGACTGTTAAAACATCCTTCAAAGATCTTCGTCATGGAGACAAATGTACTCATAACTTTTCTCAGAATCTGCCAATTTAAGTAGTTATTACCTCAAAAGAAAGCGCTTAATCAACTGAGTGTTTTTAGACCAACACGAACGGCGTACCTCAATTAGAACGAAATATATGATTGCTACAGTGAGAAACAAAAATGTTGAAGAAATGTGACGTCACATTGAATGTGCACTCATAACTTTCTTCAGGATCAACCAATTTGAATAGTTAAGAGCTGAAATGAAAGACCTTGATCCACTGAGTGTTCTTAGGTTAAAACGAACTCCGTACCTCAATTAGAACCAAATATATGATTGCTTCAAAGAGACAAAAAAATTGAAGAATTCAAATAACACGAGGAAGGCGGAAGTTAAGTGATTTATAGTACCTGATGAAAAATCTGTGCATGAATACCTTTCAGTTAAAAAAAGAATAAAGAAAATCGACCGGATAGAATGGCCGGACTGACTGACTTAAGTTTTCATAATTTTTTTTAATATATAGATAATATCCTGTACAATATGAAATAGAGTTTATATTGTATTTATTTGTTACTGATCTCAATGCTGTGAGGACGGAATGAACCTGTAGGCCTACTGGAACTATTAGAGCAACTTACACTCCAGTTAAGCTTTACAACTTGCTTTACGTCGCACCGACACAGATAGGTCTTACGGTGACGACTGGAGAGGAAAGGCTAGGTTTGGGAAGGAATCGGCCATGGCCTTAATTAAGATCTAGCCCCAGCATTCGCCTAGCGTGAAAATGGGAAACCACGGAAAACCGACAATGGGGCTCGAACCCACTATCTCCCGGATGCATGCTCACAGCTGCGTGCCCCTAACCGCCCGGCCAACCTGCCCGGTCGTGACGCTACTGTTGATTACTGTAGTTTTCAAGGTTTCTAATATAAATTTATACCTTGTTTCAGTCAGGATATTTTTAAATCGAGAAAATATCCGCTCACCCTCACAGGATGTGATCGCAGACCAAGAGGAAATACTTATATAGAAACAAAAAGTAAAATTTAACGTTTCATTGGTCGAGGGGTGCGCTCACCTTCTGACAGTATTCTCCATTATCTTCTTCTTTATCTGTTTACCCTCCAGGGTCGGTTTTTCACTCGGACTCAGCGAGGGATCCCTCCTCTACCGCCTCAAGGGCAGTGTCGTGGAGCTTCAGACTCTGGCTCGGGGATACAACTGGGGAGTATGACCAGTACCTCGCCCAGGCGGCCTCACCTGCTCTGCTGAACAAGGACCTTGCGGGGGGATGGGAAGATTGGAACGGGTAGACAAGGAAGAGGGAAGGAAGCGGCCGTGGCCTTAAGTTAGGTACCATCCCGACATTTTCCTGGAGAAGTAGGAAACCACGGAAAACCACTTCCAGGATGGCTGAGGTAAGAATCGAACCCACCTCTACTCAGTTGACTTCCCGAGGCTGAGTGGACCCCGTTCCAGCCCTCGTACCACTTTTCAAATTTCGTGGCAGAGCCGGGAATCGAACCCGGGCTTCCGGGGGTGGCAGCAAATCACACTAACCACTACACCACAGAGGGGGACATTCTCCATCATATGAAATTAAATGCCACTAATCTTTTGAATCAGCGTGAAGCTGACTGTTAGGATTCCAGGAGTTGAGTAATGGCAGTGGTGTGTGTATTGTTGACTTCAGTAGCAGAAAGATATTGTTTACGCTAACATTGCACTAAGAAAGAGCACTGCGCTCATTCTCGACCTGCGGTGTTGTATATTTTTAGTCAATTATTGGCCATGATTTTATGTTCTGCTGTTCATCATTAAAACTGGGCGATGAGCAACGACTCAAGACGAGACGATTACATAGTGGTTGTTTGAAGAAATAGATAATGATCTTTCTCAGGATTATGGCAAAGGAATGTTGATGGATCAAAGGACTCGTATGCAGAACAGCCTGCGAGTAGCGAATAGCTCTTCATTGACATTTTAAGCATTTTCGCAGTTATGTCGTGGAATACAGATGATGTCTGATAACTGTCGAGTGATTTAACACCGATTCTATTATCACTGTTTGAATATATTATTTGTACTAGCGCTTTGCCCGCGGCTTCGCTCACGTCATAGACGAGTTAAGCTACATATTTTTTTTTTAATTTCCCATTTTCTTTTGAAGGCCAGCGAACCAACTTATGCGTTCATCGACTTTCGTAAGAAATTTAAGACGTGAACGTAAATGATGCGTTTTTCCGTCCCGGCTTCGGCCGGAATTGAAAAGTTTTACGTGTATTCCAAGTTCGCTGTTAAATGAAATTTAAAATTCCCTGTGATCTCGAAATGTAAATATATTAACATTTTGTATCACTTCCTTTGTTACAATTTCTTTGCACGCTTTTTGAATGGAATGAAA
The DNA here is from genome assembly GCF_040414725.1 of Anabrus simplex. Classification (NCBI taxonomy): domain Eukaryota; kingdom Metazoa; phylum Arthropoda; class Insecta; order Orthoptera; family Tettigoniidae; genus Anabrus; species Anabrus simplex. The sequence continues at coordinate 289,442,403 of NC_090267.1, forward strand.
TAATAATGACATATTAAAGATATGAATGAGCTTATTTAAATCGTTATAATATTAAAAAATAACTTTTAATTATGAAATCAAAATTCAGAGTTAAAATACAAAATACAAAATACGAACTAAATTATAATTTTAAAGATTTAAAGAAACGCATTATAATTAACTATTTATAAAACCTGAGCATCAAATAACTTAAATGTCTTTAGAAAACATTAACTTTAATAACCTTAATCAATGAATAAGCAACGTAAAAACGTGCGTACCACATAAAAAGAAATAAAAGAAGAATTTTAAATATAATTATTCAGTTTAGAACTTCTTTGTATACAATATTGGCAGTTATTCCTTCTGGTGCCAAAAGGATTAAGCTACTTGGAGAACTTATTCTGGAATAGGCAACATAAAATTTTCCGTGGGAAAACAGGCTTCGCGTAGGTCGATTCCTACAAATGTTAAACTCTGGCCTTGGGATTTATTAATTGTCATAGCAAAGTATACTCTAATTGGAAATTGCAGTATTTTAAACTCAAACGGAGAATCTGATGGTATAAGTGGTATTCGTGGAATGAGCACTGAATCCCCTCGAGCACACCCTGTAATAATAGTAGCTTCTATTAAATTTCTTTTGTGCGCCGATCATAATGAAGGAAGAACTGGTATTGCTTTTGCCTAGCCTGTTTTTTAACTGTAAGCGGCTGCAAAACTCACTAATAAAATATAAAATGGTAAGAATTCTCCTTAATAAAACAATATTCCTGTGTTGAAAAAAGCCGTCAAGAGGCAGATTCGAACCTGTATCCTAGCAAACTGCAATCCGTTGAGTTAACCGTTGCGCTACCAGTGCTGCGTGAAGTAGCCGCTCATTAATTCACTCACAAACATTCGTAAATGTAGGCCTATATACTGGTAATTGTATTTTATTTTCATTAAGGATTTGGTTGATTACCGTCTTGAAATACACAGAAGCGGAGTGAATTGGCGCGTACACTTAAATGAGTCCGACCCTGGAGGGAAAACAGATTAAGAAGAAGATATTTGCTGACTATTGAGACGATTTGAAAGATTGAACGAATATATATATGCACAATATTTTTCAAAAAACGGAGATATTTAACAGAAATGTAAAACCACATTTCATCCCTTTTCACGCCCTTTAAAATCGGAATTTTACCAATTTCTTTTAAAATAGTATTAATGCTATAAGAAAAGAAATATTGAATGAATATAAGTACAATATTTTTCACAAAACGGAGATGTTCAACAAAAATTTAAAATCACAGTTCACCCCTTTTCACCCTTTTAAAATATGAACTCTTAAAAATCCTTTCTTAGTGCGCATCTACACTACGGTAGGAACATGTCCTCAAATTTTCATGCAATTATCTCCAGTAGGTTTTGCTGTGCGTTGATTATCAGTCAGTCAGTCAGTCAGGACATCTTGCTTTATATATATAGATTAATATCCTTTAAGGACATTTCTGTTGTAATATCTTACTACAATGTCGGTTCCATTATTATTTCTCTATTATTTGTTTATTTTGACCAAAACTGTTTTCTAACAAGCATGTTTTCAGTTTCAATTTATGCCAAACTTTCAGTGTTATGTTATAGGCCTTTATGCAAATTAAGAGAACTTTCAACAGAGTTGCAGCATTGTATTATATACCGGAATTCTAAACTTATGAGAAAAAAAATACAATAGCAAATAATGATTTCAGTAAACGTCGCAAAAATGCAGAATACCCAAGAGTGAGTGCAACACTCAACCTCAAGCAAGGGCGTTGCAAAAAATGGCTCCACCAGTGAAAGGCTAAAAATGTTAAAATATTGAAGAGTAGCTTGGTAATTGGTATTTATCGCAAACGTGCTAACGGATAAAATAAGCTTTTGTAGCGGTTAACAAGTGCCGTTTATTCGTCATTAATAATAATATTATTGGTTTTACGTCCCACAACTACTTTTACGGTTTTTGGTGAGACCTAGGTGCCGGAATTTTGTCCTGCAGTATTTTTTATGTGCCAGTAAATCTACGGACACGAGGCTGACATATCTGAGTACCTTCAAATACCGCCGGACTGAGCCAGGGTCGAACCTCTCAAGTTGGACGCAGGAGGCCAGCGCATCAACCGTCTGATCTACTCAGCCGGGCATTTATTCGACATGATTTGACCTAAAACGGATTTTTAACTTTGATCGCTATCCTTGGCAGTCACGGGGAAAAATAGTAAATATACTCATATTAGCGATAATTACAGTTTATTTTTGTAACAATAACTCGCAGGCAACAGTCATTTCTAAAGGCAAAGACGTGTTTTATTTTAGCACAATCCACTATACTCAGATTCATTCCGAAGTGTTTGAATAAGGGATGGTTGTTTAGTCGTACTTTACCTTAAAGGAGCATGAGTGTATATTTTGTCACTGTCAAAACAGTCACGTTTATGTTCCTGCATTTCTTAAATCTTTGCGCCTAAATCTTAGGTATTATTCGAGCTGTTTTTAGTACAAGATAAATTTTAAAAAATCGAGAGCTGACACGGAAAAATGTTTTTGTACAGGCAGGTATAAAGATGCACAGTGTTACGGCACTGATATGCATTACCATTCAACATAGTCACCATTCTTGTCCAAGTGCTTGTTCCAACTGCAACAAGGCATTCGTGCCGGCATGGAGGAAATCTACGTCCAGCGCCTGAAGCCACTTCAAGACGGTCGTATCGTCGTCGAATCGCTTACAACCGAGGCACTTCTCCAACGATCCGAAGAGATTGAAATCAGTGGGTACCAGGTCAGGCCTGTAGGAAGGATAATCCAGGACCTCCCACCGGAAGCGCCGTAACAATTCGTGCGTGCTGTTGGCTACGTGTTGTTTTGGAGTTATCATGTAACAACACGTCTTTTTGAAAAAGTCCAGGCCATTTTCTGCAAAATGTTACCCCCGAACGCTTTAGTTTTCACAGTAAATGGCAGCATTCACTGTCGCTCCGCTGGTGAGAAAATCAACTATGTGGACCATCCTCGCTGTAACTCCAAACTGGCAGCCAGTGATTTCCATTCTCTTCGGACAGTTGAAGAAGCTCCTGGCTGGTGAGTGGTTCAAAGACGATACGGCCGTTCGTTGTGCCGTCATGACGTGGCTTTACCAACTGGACGTAGTTTTCCTTCAAACGTTGAAACAAGTGTTCGGACAACAATGATAACTCTGTTGAATTATAATGCGTATCAGTGCCCCACTACCGTTTTTAGTTACGGTATATCTGCCTGTAAAATAGGTTTCTCCATGAAAGATCGTGTTATTCTGACATAAATATGTCTTAGAGCTGGGGGGGGGGGACATCCGAAAAATTGTGTAACAAAATATTGTCATGTAACAAAATGTGTTACGGAATTGTAACCTAGCAATCGTGCAGGCTGTGATGTAATGTATGGATGGATGGCCAGGCAATGTAACCTAGCAAGCGTGCAGGATGTGATGTAATGTATGGATGGATTGCCAGGCAATGTTACCTAGCAACCGTGCAGGCTGTGATGTAAAGTGGTAATGTTACCTAGCAACCGTGCAGGCTGTGATGTAAAGTGGTAATGTTACCTAGCAACCGTGCAGGCTGTGATGTAAAGTGGTAATGTTACCTAGCAACCGTGCAGGCTGTGATGTAAAGTGGTAATGTTACCTAGCAATCGTGCAGGCTGTGATGTAATGTATGGATGGATGGCCAGGCAATGTAACCTAGCAAGCGTGCAGGATGTGATGTAATGTATGGATGGATTGCCAGGCAATGTTACCTAGCAACCGTGCAGGCTGTGATGTAAAGTGGCAATGTTACCTAGCAATCGTGCAGGCTGTGATGTAAAGTGGTAATGTTACCTAGCAACCGTGCAGGCTGTGATGTAAAGTGGTAATGTTACCTAGCAACCGTGCAGGCTGTGATGTAAAGTGGTAATGTTACCTAGCAACCGTGCAGGCTGTGATGTAAAGTGGTAATGTTACCTAGCAACCGTGCAGGCTGTGATGTAAAGTGGTAATGTTACCTAGCAATCGTGCAGGCTGTGATGTAATGTATGGATGGATGGCCAGGCAATGTAACCTAGCAAGCGTGCAGGATGTGATGTAATGTATGGATGGATTGCCAGGCAATGTTACCTAGCAACCGTGCAGGCTGTGATGTAAAGTGGCAATGTTACCTAGCAATCGTGCAGGCTGTGATGTACAGTGGCAATGTTACCTAGCAATCGTGCAGGCTGTGATATACAGTGGCAATGTTACCTAGCAATCGTCCAGGCTGTGATGTACAGTGGCAATGTTACCTAGCAATCGTGCAGGCTGTGATGTACAGTGGCAATGTTACCTAGCAATCGTGCAGGCTGTGATATACAGTGGCAATGTTACCTAGCAATCGTGCAGGCTGTGATGTAAAGTGGTAATGTTACCTAGCAATCGTGCAGGCTGTGATATACAGTGGCAATGTTACCTAGCAATCGTGCAGGCTGTGATGTAAAGTGGCAATGTTACCTAGCAATCGTGCAGGCTGTGATGTACAGTGGCAATGTTACCTAGCAATCGTGCAGGCTGTGTTATACAGTGGCAATGTTACCTAGCAATCGTGCAGGCTGTGATATACAGTGGCAATGTTACCTAGCAATCGTGCAGGCTGTGATGTACAGTGGCAATGTTACCTAGCAATCGTGCAGGCTGTGATGTACAGTGGCAATGTTACCTAGTAATCGTGCAGGCTGTGATGTACAGTGGCAATGTTACCTAGCAATCGTGCAGGCTGTGATGTACAGTGGCAATGTTACCTAGCAATCGTGCAGGCTGTGATGTACAGTGGCAATGTTACCTAGCAATCGTGCAGGCTGTGATGTAAAGTGCAATGTTACCTAGCAATCGTGCAGGCTGTGATGTACAGTGGCAATGTTACCTAGCAATCGTGCAGGCTGTGATGTACAGTGGCAATGTTACCTAGCAATCGTGCAGGCTGTGATGTAAAGTGGCAATGTTACCTAGCAATCGTGCAGGCTGTGATGCAAAGTTACCTAGCAACGGTGCAGGCTGTGATGTAATGTATGGATGGATGGCCAGGCAATGTTACCTAGCAACCGTGCAGGCTGTCATGTAAAATACGGGAGATGTTCAATAAACTTCCAATTTTTTGCAATTATTTAAGATAAGACTAGGTGAACAACAGATACGGAATCTGCCACCTGGGCGACTGCCCTAAGCGCAGATCAGTGGTGAATGATTGATCGATCGATTGATTGATTGCAAAAACACATCCTTGCTCCTATGTTTTCCGTTTAGCGGAGGAACATCTTTATTTCTGAAGTGCCTTTGTATTTGCTTTAAGTTTACTGAACTAAAATTATGTGAAAGCTTGTGTTTAAGTAAGATTAAAGTTAGCTTTTTACTTAAAATAATGTTCAATTTTGTATGTGGATGCGTGAGTGATTGTTTTCGATTTCTTTTTTGATTTGCTTTATATCAGGTGTAACAGCATTCGGTACTTGTAGGTAGGGCAGGAGAGACAGGTATGTTTTATTAACCACGGGCTGGAAGTTGTTGATTGAGGTAATTTTTGACGTGATTGAAAACGAAAAGAAATTTAATTGTAATATATGTTTGGCTACCGCTTAGTCCCGTTTCCTGATGCGGGGTCGGGGATGAGGTGAGATGAAATTATATGGCATTTTTTTTATGGCCGGATGCCCTTTCTGTTGCCAACCTCGGTTGAATGGTGGTCAGTGAGCAAGGAGTTGAAATGAAATGACGAATGGCTTTTAGTGCCGGGAGTGTCCGGGGACAAGTTCGGCTTGCCGGGTGAAGGTCTTTTAATTTGACCCCCGTAGGCGACCTGCGCGTCGTGATGAGATTGAAATTATGTTGTACACATAAACCCATCCCCCGAGCCAGCGGAATTAACTAATTATGGTTAAAATTTCCGAGCCTGCCGGGACTCGAACCTGAGACCCCTCTGACCAAACGCCAGCACGCTAACCATTTCGTCATGTAGCCAGACAGTAAAGAGGTGGCTGTAATCGACTGTGGCCTATGAATAGGAAATTTTCCGACTTGTAACTGGAGGTGAAAATGGGAAATCACAGAAAAGGATTCTCAGAACAACCGAGGTGGAATTCAAAACCCCTCCTCTCCCGAATGCAGAGCTTTGTTCCATAGCCGTAGCACGCACGGCCACTCCACTTAGTATTGCAGTGCTTTACAAGAACTGTCCAGAAGTGCGACCTCTGCAGCAGTACAAACTTTGGAACGGTGTGCCCTTCCTTCTCGTACATGATCATAGCAGAGCTGCCCCTCATAAAATTAGAATAAGCCTAGATCGCCTAGTGAATTAAACCGAGATCCAGTGAGAAAAACTCAGATCACAAATTACCTATCAAAATGGCAAACTATATATTATATTTAACAGTTTTCATAAAAGTCACAATATTACATAAAATGTCTTGATTATGTTGTAAAATATAGCTGTACCCGGTACCACTACTTTAAAATTCTGAACATTCCTCATCTCTTTCTGGCGTTATAAATAACGCCACATCTAATAAATTAGGTGCCTCTACATTTCATTTAGAAAAAAAAATGCTTTAACATATCTAAGCTTCCAGACACATTCAAAGGCATGATGGTGCGGTGGATTACAACTGGAGATCTCGACCGGCATATGAACAGGGAAAGATACAAAAAGGGACTTCCCCACACCAGCCATAAGATAAGATTCCGCTGAGGAAATGTGAGTCGTATTTATTCCCATACAGTCATTTCTTAAAACAAAATCCCAGATTTTCTCCAAGTCGTATTTAAAAACTTAGAATCCCAGGCCGGAACATTGAAAATAACCTGAGTGGAAAAATCCGGGAGTGGCAACCCTGGTTCATAGACACTAGGCATGTGTTGTATAGAGTACGCAGCTGCAAGCACCCTAGGACGAGCTCTTCCTCTCAAACACCAGGCCCTTCACGAGAAAGGCAAGTGGAGTGAAGTCGGAAGAAAAAGAGCATGTATTGCAGCAGCAGGCTTGTAAAGAATTGCAATGCAATTGCAATTTCTCAACCACGTCAGAAAGTACCTCATTTATCAGTTTTCAGGCTGTGGGTATTAATTAATAAAATATACATTTTTAGTTTTCTTCTATTATCCCTCGAAGTTTGAATACTGAATTTTGTTACATCCGGTAAATTCTATAAACATTTAGATATTATTAGCTTGTGATTTTCAGAGACTGGGGACATATTACACTGAACATGTCAAACGCTGGAAATTGAGGTCGAAGATGAAAACTCACACAATCAAACCCTGATTTACAAATAATACTCAACTGTGGGGAACTATATTTGTTATGACAAGGCTACCAAGGTAAAGAGTATACAAATCATCATAAACCACAACTTTCTACACTGACTGACAGAGCAAATGCAACACCAAGAAGGAGTGGTTCGAAAGGGATGAAAGTTGGGGAAAAAACAGAGACGGCACGGACGAATAATTGATGTTTATTTCAAACCGATATGCAGGTTACACAATGCGCACGGCATCGACTCAGTAGGATGTAGGACCACCGCGAGCGGCGATGCCCGCAGAAACACGTCGAGGTACAGAGTCAATAAGAGTGCGGATGGTGTCCTGAGGGATGGTTCTCCATTCTCTGTCAACCATTTGCCACAGTTGGTCGTCCGTACGAGGCTGGGGCAGAGTTTGCAAACGGCGTCCAATGAGATCCCACACGTGTTCGATTGGTGAGAGATCCGGAGAGTACGCTGGCCACGGAAGCATCTGTACACCTCGTAGAGCCTGTTGGGAGATGCGAGCAGTGTGTGGGCGGGCGGGCATTATCCTGCTGAAACAGAGCATTGGGCAGCCCCTGAAGGTACGGGAGTGCCACCGGCCGCAGCACATTCTGCACGTAGCGGTGGGCATTTAACGTGCCTTGAATACGCACTAGAGGTGACGTGGAATCATACGCAATAGCGCCCCAAACCATGATGCCGCGTTGTCTAGCGGTAGGGCGCTCCACAGTTACTGCCGGATTTGACCTTTCTCCACGCCGACGCCACACTCGTCTGACAGAACAGAAGCGTGACTCATCGGAGAATACGACGTTCCGCCATTCCCTCATCCAAGTCGATCTAGCCCGGCACCATGCCAGGCGTGCACGTCTATGCTGTGGAGTCAATGGTAGTCTTCTGAGCGGACGCCGGGAGTGCAGGCCTCCTTCAACCAATCGACGGGAAATTGTTCTGGTCGATATTGGAACAGCCAGGGTGTCTTGCACATGCTGAAGAATGGCGGTTGACGTGGCGTGCGGGGCTGCCACCGCTTGGCGGCGGATGCGCCGATCCTCGCGTGCTGACGTCACTCGGGCTGCGCCTGGACCCCTCGCACGTGCCACATGTCCCTGCGCCAACCATCTTCGCCACAGGCGCTGCACCGTGGACACATCCCTATGGGTATCGGCTGCGATTTGACGAAGCGACCAACCTGCCCTTCTCAGCCCGATCACCATACCCCTCGTAAAGTCGTCTGTCTGCTGGAAATGCCTCCGTTGACGGCAGCCTGGCATTCTTAGCTATACACGTGTCTTGTGGCACACGACAACACGTTCTACAATGACTGTCGGCTGAGAAATCACGGTACGAAGTGGGCCATTCGCCAATGCCGTGTCCCATTTATCGTTCGCTACGTGCGCAGCACAGCGGCGCATTTCACATCATGAGCATACCTCAGTGACGTCAGTCTACCCTGCAATTGGCATAAAGTTCTGACCACTCCTTCTTGGTGTTGCATTTGCTCTGTCAGTCAGTGTATGTAATGTGGTGCTGGAAATACATAATTTCATTAGAAGCAAAAATAGACTAATTTTAACTCACCAAATGTACAAGGACTATGTGGTCTAGTGGTTAGTGTGATTAGCTGCCCTCCCGGAGGCCCGGGTTCGATTCCAAGCTCTGCCACGAAATTTGAAAAAAGTTGTACGAGGGCTGGAACGGGGTACACTCAGCCTGGGAAGATCAACTGAGTAGAGGGGTGGGGAGTCGATTCCCACTTCAGCCATCCTCGAAGTGATTTTTCGTCGTTTCTTACTTCTCCTCCAGGCAAATACCGGGATGGTACCTAACTTCATTCCTGGGCCGTTTCCTTCCCTCCTCCTTGTCTATCCTTTCCGATCTTCCCATCCCCGGCTTGCATAACAGGTGAGGTCGCGCCTGGCGACGTACTGGTCCTCCTCTCCAATTGTATCTCCCCGACCCAAAGTACCACGTTCCTGGACACAACCCCTGAGCTTGTAGAGTTGTGATCCCTCGTTGTGACCGAGGGAAAAATCAACCCTAGGCGGTAAACGGATTAAATAAATAAATAAATAAATAAATAAATAAATAAATAAATAAATAAATAAATAAATAAATAAATAAATAAATAAATAAATAAATAAATAAAAATAAGTAAATAAATACACAATTAAATAAATAAATCATCAGAATATCGCACTCCAACACCTCTATAGCTTCTTTGCTATAATATAATGCTTCAGTTGCCGTAACAGTGTTATTCTGTTGATGTTGAGCCGACATATTTGTAGACTGAGGCCCAAACAGATTAAATGTAAAAATAAAATAGTAATATGTCCAAGCTGAAAGTTTCGTTCTCCTTATAGGTTATGGATATTTATGTATTCGATTATTTTTATATTTATGCTATTTTATTATATTTAATAGTTTTATTTTGTATTTAGACGCTAAATAGTCAAAATACCTCGAGCACCAGATTCTCTCGAGATAAATTCTAGAGCTTTCATTTAATTACTACAGACTAGTAACGTTATTGGTTTGATGTCCGACTAACTACCTTTACGGATTTCAGATACGCCAAGGTGCCGGGATTTTGTCCTGCAGGAGTTCTTCTACGTGGCAGTAAATCTACGACACGAGGCTGACGTAATTGAGCACCTTCATATATCACCGGACTGATCCAGGTTCGAACATGCCAAGTCGGGCTCAGACGGTCAGCGCTACCGTCCAAGCTACTCAGCCCAGCTTAATACAGACTATTCAGCTCATGGCTCCAATGACCAATTCGTTATATCAGGAACTTCAATCGGTCAGCAGCTGTCTATTGCCACAGTATTGTTGTTTTCATATTGTCACTTTTATTGTATCGCACGTACATGTACGTGTTTTTATACATATTCATTAGAGTAGCGCACTGAAATACTTTCAATCGACATACACTGCCTGACAAGACATAAAGACCATGAGCCTTTATTGAAATGATTAAAATATGGGATGAAAGGGACAAGGCCGTTGGCAGTTACAGGCGGAATGTTGGTGCCAGATCAGTAGGGTGTCGCACCCCCTCCCCCTACTCCTTGGCCACAATGCATGCCCTCATGCGGTTCGGAATGGTGTCAAAGAGCCTTTGGATCGTTTTCTGAGGCAAGTTCGTCCACAGTTGTTGCAGCTGTCCCTCCAGATCCCGCAAGTTGGTAATGGGACGGAGTCCCCTTCCAATGTCATCCTACACCCGTTCAATGATGGAGAGGTTTAGGGATCTTGCTGGCCACGTGAGGACCTCGACATGCTCTAGGTAGCCCATTGACACACGTGCTGTGTGTGGACGTGTGTTATCTTGTTTGAACACTGTCTCAAGGTGCTGTGTCAAAAGGCGTAGGACGTGCGGGCGCAGAATGTCTGTGACATATCGCTGTGCCGTCAAAGTCCGCGAATGCATATCCTATGCCTCCCCACACCATGATGCCAGGGATTACGCCGGTGTGTCTTTCCACAGTATGGGCAGGATCTGCCCTCTGCCCTAGACGCAACCAAACCCGCACACGATGATCATTGGAGGTTATGGAGAAGCGAGACTCGTCACTGAACATGATGCGACGCTTTTCGTCCTCTGACCATGCCTCCCGGGCAAGGTACCACTCCAAACGCAACCGTTGGTGTTCTGGTGTCAATGCCAACCGACGCATGGGATGGTAGAATCCCAGTCCGGCGGATGTGAGTCTTCGCGACAATGTGCGGAAACTCAAAGGATGTTGTAGAATCTCCAGTACATGTTCGCGGATGCCGGGTGCTAAAGTTATTGGATCCCGCAATTTTTGGCGCACCATTCGACGGTCCTTCCACGGGATGGTGTTTCCTGGTCGACCTGAACTTGCACGACGTGATTGGGTGCCCGCATGTACCGACTGAGTTCAAATAGGGCCACTGTGACATATGGATGGCCCACATGCCTGGCAATTGAACGATACGACCAACCAGCCTCATGCAGTCCCACAATGCGGCCAGTTGGTGGATAGGCTGTCTAACGCGTCTGCGAGGCACCGCGGGTGCTTCGTACTGTATGTACTCCTCTCTGCATGTCTTGCTTAACTGTCTGACTCAGTTGACTGATAACAGCTTATCAACAACAGGATGGTGTCATCACGAATGCACTCTGGTTGGCGTTCTACACATTACAGATCCTTGTAAATCTAATGATTTACTCACGCATCTATGGTATGCATGTATACCTAAATGGGGTAATATTGGGCCACACCTGGGTGCTTAACTTTTTTGTCAGGTAGTGTATATGAAATAACATGTCCTGACTGACTGACTGACTGACTGACTGATTCATCATCGCCGAGCCAAAACTACTAGACGTAAAAGAATGAAATTTTGGAGAGACATTTACGTATATTGTAGTGTAGGTGCTCTCTAAGGAAGGATTTGTGGATATTCCGTCGCCAAGGGTTGAAAAGGTGGGTGAGATTTTAAAATGAGTATATCTATATCTCAAAACAGAACAGTTCAAAGACGTCAAATTCGGTATTTGGATTCTCCTTTAAAAATAAACGTATTTTTCTGTTTCCGAAAAATTCAATTAGGTGGGTGAAATAAATGAAAAAGGGATTGAATTATTTTTATGAGGTTGCTTGAATCTCAAGAACTTAAGATGTCACCGACGTGAAAATTGGTACATGGAATCTCCTTTTAAAATAAAGAAATATGTATTTTTGGTTTCCGGAAAATCGACTTAAGGTGGGGAGTGAAAATAAGTGAAGAAGGAGTTGAACTGAATTATGTTTATGAGGATACTTATATCTCGAAAACTAAGATGGAATTCATAATCTCCTTTAAAAATAAAGAAACACGCAGATTTTGTTTTCGGAAAGTCCACTTAAAGGGGCGGACGGGGTGGGGCAGGAGTGAAGAAGGAGTTGAATTCTTTTTATGAGGTTACTTATATCTCGAAAACTGAAGACAATATAGAATAAAAATAGGTATCTGGAATGTCCTTTAAATATATATATATTTGTTTTCGACTTGTGAGAGGACTGTTTTTCACGTGTAGAATCCCACGTCACATGTTCCAGAGAAAGCTCTGCCAGTAGCCTGGTCATCTTATCTCCAAAAGGCAACACCACAAACGTGGTTCAAAGACGTTCTGTGGTAAATGAAATTTTTCGGTGAGTTTGTATACTCTAGGGATTTTCAGGTAATGTCTTAGTGCAGTACTGGGAAACGATTAATTTCTTATCAAATTACGAAATCTTCGCGTGGGAAGCCGCGGGTAACAAATGGTAATACATATGACCACAGACCGCACAATCAACATTGTGTAATAAAACCAACATCCGACATATTTGTAGGCTGCGGCACGAAGATTTTAAATGCAAAAATAAAACAGTATATTTCCGTGCTGTAAAATTTGTCCTCTTCATATGTTTTTTGAATTGTTTTATATTTACGCAGTTTCATTAACATTTCATTTTGTAGTTATTCCGTAAATTATCGACGTAAATATCATTTCAACTCCAGATTCTGTCTAGATAAACTGTGGAGCTCTTTTTATATTACTAGAGAAAATATGCAGCTTCGTTTTCGTCGTGCTTGTAATATCCGGGATTTGTGTCAGGATGTAAAGCCGTGATATGAGCCAGTCTGAGCGCTTTTCGTCAGATTCCTACCGGTCCACTTCTACTAGTCTCAAGACAGCTCGTTTGGTCAGAGAATGAGCCTGCAGTTAGAGCAAGTCTGGACAGACTCGAACCACTCATTGCTGCTCAGTCAAAGTGGGCGCTATTTGACCAGTGAACCGTGTGTGTCAACCTAAAATCTATAGCAGACTTGGTACACTAGTCCACTCGGTCGTTCAGCCACGCGGTGGGTGATCAAACTGCGAGCTGTTGCCACTGATCGCAGTGATTGTGCTAGGAAAAAGGCTATACAATTCCATAGTTTACGCGTTTTCACACCAGACAAATGCTGGGGCTGTAACTTAATTAAGGCTACGGTCCCTAGATTCGCACTCCTAGTCCTTTCTTATCCCGTCGTCACCATAAGATCTATCTGTGTCGTTGGAACGTAACGCAAGTTGTAAGAAAAACAGAGCATGTGCCGAGAGCCATTGTAAGTGGCAACAATTTACCAATGAGTGAGGCACTTGACTTCCGAGTTACTGAGCTGCTCGATTCTGCTGAGATTCGTTCTGCTCATTGTGATCAAACCGCATGGACACTTCGCTAGATTCATTGTTCCGTGAAGTTGAGCTTTGTTTCGAGTTTGGTTCCTTCAGATACTCAGTGACCAGAGTGCTCTCGAGCGGGGAACTTTGAACGATTCAAGAATTAAGAATATTGTACGACACCCTCTCTTATAAATGAGACCTCTTATGGGCAGGTAGAGGTTGTTGAATACACGCCCCTGCCTGTCGTAAGAGGTGAGTAAAACTTGGACCAGAAGCTCTGAAGTTAGGAGCGGAAGTTGGCGACCTCTGTCCCCCTACTGAGTCTGGCACTGTTTCCATCTTTCTTGCCAGACTTTTCTTGGTCAAACCTTGTTCTCTTCGAACACGACGTTGTAAGCCTTGAGAGACCTAGGGAATCTTTTATTTTCACACCCTTCATGGCTCTTCCCGTTCTTTTCTCGATAATTTCATTCGTCGAAGTGTCTGACCTCCTTTCCCCTTCTGATTAATGTTAATAAAGTATGGTTACTCAGGTGTACTTTCTCTTAAAATAACAATCACCGCCACTTATCCAAGTAGTATTATAGTAATATTGCAAACTTTGGGGTGGGAAGACTTGGGAGTAGAGACACGAGCCACTCGACTAAGCCTAATGGTGAGTTGGCGTGGAATGACATTAGTAGACGAATAAGCTTGAGTGAAGTTTTTAAAAGTAGGAATGATAACGCTGGAATTCAAGACGAACAATAATTGGGGCAAATTGGCCTACTCGTTTATAGGAAGAGGACTTAGGGTTGGAATAATTTACCAAGGGATATGTTTGCTGAATTTCCAACTTCTTTGAAATTATTTAAGAAATTATCAGGTAATTATAATAATGGTATATGGCAACCGGCGAGACCTGGTGAAAGTTTCTTCGAGCAGACGGCCTATAGGCGACCTGCATGCCTGTTAGGATCCTGCCTAAGATGATTTCTATTGATGAATACGACACACACACACACAGACACAACCCCCGAGCCAGACGAATGAACCATGTATGGTTAAAATCCCCGACGACCGGGAATCGAACGCTGGACCCTTTGCACCAAAGGCCGAAATGCTAAACATATATCCATGGACCTAGACAAAACAAATGATAGGGAATCTTCCACCTGCGTGATAGCCTTAAATGCAGGTCAGTGTTGATTGATTGATTGATTGATTGATTGATTGATTGATTGATTGATTGATTGATTGATTGATTGATTGATTGATTGATTGATTGATTGCACTGTGCATAAACGGAGCGCTTTGACCACGCAGTACGATTCGAATAGCTGTAAGCTTACATTCAGGATGTGATGAGTCTGAACCTCGACGTCAACAACTCTGAAGATGGTTTTTCATGTTGTTCATGTTTTTCATTTTCATACTTGGACATTTTAAGGCACGACTGCTACCTAGACAATTTTAGTCCATTCTTCTCCTTTCGTTGCCGTCAACCTTCAAGTTTTAGTGTGGCGATAAATACAAACCTGTTGCATATAAAACCCGCTTTTGGGCCTAGGCTTGTTAAGACGACTGCTGCCTACAGATATTGGAGTTCCACATAGCATGGCGACACGCTCAGGTGAAGATATAAATAGCTCGATACTGTGTGAGTTATTAGCAAAAACTCACCCGGAGTCAAAAATGCCACCTAACCTTGACCTCTCATTAAAGATCAAAGTGCAAGCCAGAGTGGCTCCAGCGATCTTAGAAATACCTGAGAATGTCTATATTGTGTGCGTGACAGTCACCTAGAAATGAAACCCTTAGACCGTAATTTTTTTATATTTTATCACATGATAGTACATATGATCATTTTGTTGAAAAACAACGGTCTCTATCTTGAAAATTGTGCGTTTGCTGTAAATTTCGCGTTAGACAGAATTTTACAGACTTATTTCTTAAGTGTGCTCAAGCTATAACGAGGGGTTTTATTTTAGAGAGACTTTTCAGAGCGCTGAGAGCGTTGTTGATGCTACCATAGTGTAATTTAAGCATCAAGCTAACATATGGTTGGTGCTAAAATAAAAACAGTCTACAATTCTGGCGCGCGTTCGCCTGTACTGTATATTGGCCGAATTTGTGAGTTTAATTAAGGCAGTGTATCATCATTAAGCTAAGGCCATTTAACATTTAAAATCCTATTGTAGGTAGCCTAAATAGGCTTTAAAGGTATTAAATAGGCACTATTCCGCTCTTCTTATATCCTGGTGGTGGGGTCGCAGGTGCGAACTGTGATGCACATGTTCAGTTGATCCGGATGGCCTTCCTGACGCCAACCCTATGTGGAGGTATTCAGTATTTTTCTGCTGATTAGTAGTGGAGTGAGATGTCTTTAATTTTAATGAAGGGGAGTATGGTGGAAGAATCACGAATACCGAGTCCCCGAGTCCGAAAAATAACTGGTTGCAGTTACAA
The DNA here is from genome assembly GCF_040414725.1 of Anabrus simplex. NCBI lineage: Eukaryota > Metazoa > Arthropoda > Insecta > Orthoptera > Tettigoniidae > Anabrus > Anabrus simplex. The sequence continues at coordinate 289,458,313 of NC_090267.1, forward strand.
TCTCATGAATCGAATCCAGAACCCTCTGAACCGAAGCCCTAGATGCCTGATCGTTCTGTCAAAGAGCCGAACTTTGTATTAATTACTTAAAATGTAAATTATCCCCTGAAAAATTTTAATAGTTTAGTTTTTTGTATTTGGAAATATCCGTTTGTTACTGTCTCAATTCTATGACGAGAGAGATAAACTGCACTGATACAACTTAGTCTCCAGTTATATACCGTTGTGTAGGCTACTTGTCAATGTTTTATACCGTTTTTCAATCAGAACATTCCTAATCGGGAGAATATCCTCTCAAACTGTCAGAATGTGTTCGGGCTATACCAGAGGTGCTCAGCTGGGTGCCCGCTGAGGCTGGCCCAGTGCGGCCAGGCTCACTTGACGTAAATGCGGGCAGCTTACGTAGCAAACGTACGTCACAGTGAAGAGAGAGAGAGAGCGAACACACTTTTGCAGGGAAGGGAGCAGTGACATTCGATTGTTATTATGAAGATCTCCTCTCCTACTCAGCGACTGGGGTACAGTATTTTAAAAAAACCTCTAAAATCACAAGAAAACCGACCTTTTCAAGATATTCCTTTTTGATTTATACTGAGCTCGATATGAAGAGTCAGCTTTAGTTTCGTATATTTATACATTTAAAAAATAGCACGTTATAATGTTTGTGTTACAATTTACAAAGCTACAGGGTTTAAGCGTACAAGCTTCTATTTACATTACCCTGGATGGAAATGGCAGTACTTGCCTGGCGTGAAAATGGGAAACCACGGAAAACCATCTTCAGGGCTGCCGATAGGGGGGTTCGAACCTACTGTCTCCCGAATACTCGATACCGTCCGCACTTAAGCGACTGCAGCTATCGAGCTCGGTAAATTCGTGTTATTCATTCAGCAAAAGGTTATATATTTAAATAATTCAACAAGTTTACTTCTTGATTTTGCACAGTATTGTAGTATTGTGTGACTTTCCCTGTTCACTGATTTAAAACAAAATAGTATTTAAAACTTATCAGGCTTTCATTGATAAAAGCTAGCCTCTAAATGGCGAGAGTGTTTCGTCACGAGTAAGGACATAGTTATTCATTGAAAATGAAAACCTAAAACCTGTTTCCCAGTCATTGACCGGGTCTGGGATGTAATGAATGGATCATATACAGGCTATTAGTACGATGGGGTCACCACTCCCACAGTGATTTATTCATGACTAACAGATGCTATGAAATTATAACGGAGTGTGTTGCTGGAATGAAAGATGACAGGGAAATCCGGAGAAAACCTGTCCCGCCTCCGCTATGTCCAGCACAAATCTCACATGGAGTGAGCGGGATTTGAACCACGGTATCCAGCGGTGAGAGGCCGACGTGCTGCCGTCTGAGCCACGGTGGCTCAGATATTCATTATCAAATATTAAAGTACAACAACAATGTATCTACCAAACAGGTTTACAGTATACATTGAAATATCTTAACTGATGTTATTTCCGGTAAGCAAGACTGGATTGTTGGTGAGTTTATTAGAGAATTTAAACCTAAGCAACCACAAGCCACAGCTTATCCACCTTAAGTCTGCGTTATATTAGAAATGCTTCTAAAGCACCTCTTAAAATGCAAGGTGAAAAACTGTAATTCATTACGTAAAAGAGCAAAGTCAAAGCAAAGTACAGGCCATGAAGGCCCTTGGAGGAGTGGAAGGCAAAGGCTTTCACCATTGTTAACCTCGGCACGTGATGGGGTAGAGTGGTTAGCTCTACGCCCGGCCACCTTTGCCCCCATCAATTAACCTGGTACTCATTTTTGGTGTAGGCTGAGTGAACCTCAGGGCCATATGTACCTCCGGAAGTGGAAATCTCGTTTCTTAAATTTTACGACTTAATTCATTACGTGCATTACAAAAATATTAGTGTTGTTGACCTAACTCTTCATTGTATTTGGTCAAAGTACATAAACTGCAATGAACATAAATAATTTATTTATTACAATGTAAATTGAAAATGACGTGGATTTCTGCCCTCTTTCATTATTTGCTGCCTCCGATTCAAACTCGGGTATCGCCGCAGCGGTCGAGAGTGACTGGGAGAACTACACCCAACCTTTACGGCCTCTTCCACGTCACTGTGGTTTAGGGCCTCTCAAACGCCCAAAATCTCACGCGTGCAGACAGCGGCGCAGAGTTCCTGTGCACAGTACATCGGTCCCACTCAGCTCGGCTCGGACCAACGCTTCGTCTCCGGGCTACTCGGCTAAGCTGGGCTCAACTCGGCTCGGATTTGGAGCGCTAAGGAGCAAGTGAGGAAGAGGGGGACAGGGGAGCGAGCGAGACAGGCGTGGGGAAAGTGAGAGACAGCGCTATTGCTCCAAATCGAAGAGTGGGGGTCTGCACTCTGGTCAACCAAGCAAAGTCGTTTTTTGCACCGTGCACAGTGCGTGCAGCCTGAGAGGCCCTGCGTGTGGTTGAATAGCACACGCTCATCGCCTGCCTTCACACCCGCTTACAGTGCTGAGCGTGAGCACCAGACCAACCCGATATATTGAGGCAAAATAAAATAACATGTAGAAAATTGAAGAGTATGTTTCTAGACACTGAAATCAGCATTTTTTGGAAAAGACGCTAACGGTCAAACAGGCATTTATAGGTATTAACAAATGTCCTTTATTCATTGACCTGAAAGGAGTTTATTGCTTTACTCTGCACTTTTTAAAGAATTTATTTTACGTCGCAGCGACAGAGATAGGTCTTATGGCGACGATAGGATAGGAAAGGGCTAGGAGTGGGAAGGAATCAGCCGTGGCCTTATTTGAGGTACAGCCCAGCGTTTGCCTGGTGTGAAAACAGGAAACCACGGATAATCATTTTCAGGGATGCCGACAGTGGCGTTCGAACCCACTATCTCCCAGATACAAGCTTACAGCTGCGCGCCCCTAACCGCACGGCCCACTCGCCCGGTAAACTCTGCATATTTAGCAGTTACAGAAACAAATAGGCATGTTAGGAAATATCATCTACGTAATCGTCAGTCGGTAATAGGTACATCAGTGGATCAGTGGCAGAGTGTCCAACTTATGATTCCAAGTTCATGGGTTCGATTCCGGCTGAGGTTGTCGATTTTTGAAGGACGTTAGCAAATCTTACCACTCCATCTTAGAATGCTTACGATCTCTGGTGGTGCACTCAGCGTCACCGGACAATATTAAATTAACTTCAGCCATAATATCCATTCGGCAGAATACCACTTTCGTTGCTAAATAGCAGAATCGGTTTGTCGAAATTGATAGGGAGACTACGTAGATGGCACAAGTTCAGAAGGTCTGCACTGCAGTACCTGAGGCTATATTATTATTATTATTATTATTATTATTATTATTATTATTATTATTATTATTATTACTATTGGCTTTACGTCGCATCGACACAGACAGGTCTTATGGCAACGATGGGACAGGAAAGGGCTAGGACTTGGAAGGAAGCGGCAAACAACAATGTTTGAGGTCGGCGACGTGTTAAATTAGGAAGCCGTCGAGTTTGCCTGGTGTGAAAATGGGAAACCACGCAAAACCATCTTCAAGGCTGCCGACAGTAGGGTTCGAACCCATTATCTCCCCATTACTGGATACTGGCCGCACTTAAGCGACTGCAGTTATCGAGCTCGTATATTATTATTATTATTATTATTATTATTATTATTATTATTATTATTATTATATTGCATATATTTTTAGGGAGTGATACGTTACTCCGACAACAATGTTTGAGGTCGGCGACCTGTTAAATTAGGAAGCCGTCGAATTTACTGGTAAAGTAATCACCTTATCTAAACTAGCGTTGTACTTGGCTCGTGCTGATATAACATGCCGCAGAGACTGGTTCTCGTTTATAGCTTTACAGTATAAAAAGAGATAAAATACAGTGTTGATGTTAAAAAGAAACGGTACGGTGGTCCCTGGAGGGTTGTCTCCCTTGTGGACCGTGTTCCGCGCTAAACTGCTGATCGCATCCTCATTAGGGCAGGGCGTGAATCTCGTCTCTGGCCCATCTTCATGGGCTCTTTTGACACAGAACGCGCTATGCAAGCATGACAAGATTTTCAAATTACGAACATCAAATTTTTAATGGAAAACAGTAAAGGAGAGAAAAATGTAATTTCTTTCTGGTGAGATGGAAAATTTGGAAATGAACTTTGTATCCATGTAGCAGTTGAGTCGAGCCGAGTCGAGGGGGGATATTGGCAATCGACTCGTTCTGGCTGCGGGAACGGAAGAGAAGGGGAAGATTGCAATTAAAAAGGACGCCAGGCCAGGCGGCGATGGGAAAATAAAGGACCTTACGCGACGCCTGTGTACAGCTCGCTCCAGCGTCCATCAGGCGCATCGGTATTGGCGATACATCTGAACTGATTACTTCAATATGTTATCGACACCACGGAGATTCTTAGAATCTGTACATACAAAGTGGGTCACATGAGAACGTCTCTCTCACCGACATTTTAAAAATACCTGCCAGGTAACCTTTAGGCTAGAGTTTGTAACATTGATAAGAATCTGATAGTAAATGTTGAAATCATTGTCAAAATAAAACGAGCATCCTTTTTAGAACATCATACAGCATTAGAGTGACATGATATGGCTTGAGCGCCATATTTACCTTCTACCAGTTAATCAGTATGTAACACCTAACGATAACTATGGGGGTTAACAGAACAACAGCCAATATTCGAAGTAGAGGAGAGAAATTGCGATGGATAAGATACACTTTGAGAAAGCCTTTGGAGCCATCGCAAGATCAGCATTTCATTAGAAGTAGTCAAGGATATCCGACGACCAAACAAGGTCTAGAAGTGGACAGTGGAGGAAGATGATGCTTGTTGTTTATAGGGGCCTAACATCTAGGTCATCGGCCAATAAGGTGAAGAGTAGGCCATCATGTTTGTGTGGTAACCTCCTTGATACTCAGTATACACATTCAGAACTAAACTACCATGTTTCCATGTTTGTCTCTTAGTCTCCCTGTTATTAAAAAAACTCTCTCTCTCTCTCTCTCTCTCTCTCTCTCTCTCTGAACCAACCAAGTCACCTTGTTTGTCCACCAGTATGGACCGATGACCTAGCTGTTAGGCCCCTTTAAACAACAAACATCATCATCATGTCTACCAGTATCTTCAAAATAAACTCACGTTAATTTCTTTTTTGCTATTTTGTTTTACGTCGCACCGACACAGGTAGGTCTTATGGCGACGATGGGACAGGAAAGGCCTAGGATTAGGAAGGAAGCGGCAATGGTCTTAATTAAGGTACAGCCCCAGTATTTTCCTGGTGTGAAAATGGAAAACCACGGAATCTCACATGATTAAGACGCGTGTTTATGTACCTGTCAAGTCATTACTCAACAAGTGTGCGCTAACCTATTTAATTTATCTAGCTATTTAAGTCTCAGAGACTCATAAGAAGCACGCACACCATTTAATAAACATTTCCTATAGATGAAAAACAACAATAACCTCATTAGAATATTCTTCTTCTTCCGCTTTTTTCCACGCCTGTGAGGTCGCAGGTGTGAACTGTCGCACACGTGAATTTGGTCCAGTTTTACGGCTGGATGCCCTTCCTGACGGCATCACTAAGTGGAGGGATGTAATCACTATTGCGTATTTCTGTGGTGCTTGGTAGTGTAATAAACTCGTTGGAATGTTAACCAATATTAAAAATATCTTGGAGATTTTTTTTAAACAGAAACAGAAGGTTAATTCATTCATTTTTTGCTGGTCCAACTTGAAGTACGCGCCGAAATAGGGGGGGGGGGGTTACTGTATATATGAGTATAAACATTCTTTTCATACGACAGGAATATTTTATGTTCTACTATATACGAAATACCAAACCGTTTCTTATAATTTCTCCTCAAGAGACTCTTTACAACGCCTCAGATCAGTCTTAAATTCGTAGTCCAATCTGGAATCGAATCCTGATGAACTAATAGTAATTTTCCATAATGAACCCTATCACACTGAGTATGGTCACTGTGAGCTAGAATCGAACCCCTGAGCTTGAATTTCTGATGTATCTCGTAGAATGTGTCTTAGTTTACTAAACAATGCAAGTGGATTGACTTTATGACAGGGAATACAACAGTATATTCAGGTTAATGATATCGCGTATTCCATGAACAAATTATTTATAATATATCAATAAGCATTCCTCTCAAACTGAGAACTCAAGGGGATTGTTTGAAGTGAATTATAACTAATGATAAGCTATGAAATGCAGAAGGCTGTGATTTTCTCGCGCTACGAAATACTAATTGCTAGGATTACACACAAACAGAAGAAAATGAAATTAAAGAACCTCGGTTAGAATATTCGGTTTTTTGAAGGAAGTCGTAATTGGCACTAGCTGTGTATCATTTGTTCATTGTCCCTCATTACTCCTTGAAGTATATGTTTTTCAACCAATCTCCTACTTAGCAACTGAGCGCATTGGCAAAGAACCTACTTGAGTGCGAGGTCATAAGTTCATTGTGTAGTTAGGACCATTTGAAAGCATCAGTACTAACAATGACGACAGCAAACTATTAGCCGCTAATTGAGAATTGTACAGCGCTAGAGACGATCGGACCGGGCGAGTTGGCCGTGCGCGTAGAGGCGCGCGGCTGTGAGCTTGCATCCGGGAGATAGTAGGTTCGAATCCCACTATCGGCAGCCCTGAAGATGGTTTTCCGTGGTTTCCCATTTTCACACCAGGCAAATGCTGGGGCTGTACCTTAATTAAGGCCACGGCCGCTTCCTTCCAACTCCTAGGCCTTCCCTATCCCATCGTCGCCATAAGACCTATCTGTGTCGGTGCGACGTAAAGCCGCTACGCACCGATACAGATAGGTCTTATGGCGACGATGGGATAGGAAAGGTTTGGGAGTGGGAAGGAACTGGCCGTGGCTTTAAGTTACAGCCCCAGCATTTGCCTGGCGTGAAAATGGGAAACAACGGAAAGCCATTTTCAGGGCTGTCAACAGTGGGGTTCGAACCCACTATCTCCCGTATACTGGATACTGGCTGCACTTAAGCGACTGCAGTTATGGAGCTCGCTGACGAGTACTACTGCTGTCGCTTGACTGACATACAAATTATACAGTTTTAGAACAAACTATCCTTCCGGAAAATTCATGCCATCAAGAATCACTGAACAAATTCAGCCTCTGAATATCTATAGTTTTTTGCGTGCCAACATCACCTGCAGCTTTGCCACAAAGGGCAGCCAGTTTCATGAAAAACTGCGTGACAGACTGGTTCGCATTCGGGCGCATGCCATCACTTTCCATGATTTAATGTTGTCAGATAATCTCCACATGTGACACCAGAAATCTTTTTCAATGTCTACTACTGCTATTTGCTTTACGTCACACCGACACAGATAAGTCTTATGGCGACGATGGGATAGCAAAGGCCTAGGGCTGCCGACAATGGGGCTCGAACCCACTATCTCCCGATTACTGGATACTGGCCGCACTTAAGCGACTGCAGCTATCGAGCTCGGTATGTTAAATGTCGACATCGTACGACAAGGAATGCCGATTGGACAGTACTCCACCCTTCAGAAATCCGACTATCTTTGCTGAGTTTGAACATGCGATTTTGGTTGTGGAGGATGACACTCTACTCTTGAACTTTCTGTTATTATACAATTCTTTACGTTGCACTGGCACAGTTTGGTCATATAGCGACGATAGGATAGGAAAGACTTAGGAGTGGGAAAATGTGGCCGTGGCCTTAATTGAAGTACAGCCTCAGCATTTGCCTGGTGTGAAAATGGGAAACCTCGGAAAACCATCTTCAGTGCTGCCGGCAGTGCAGTTTGAACCCACTATCTCCCGGATGCAAGCTCATAGCTGCGACCCCCTCACCTTGAACTTCACAGGGAGCTTGACATAATACATTCCTTTAGCAGCTAACATTGCGCATGTGAATTAGATGAGTGTCACTTCCAACAATATCAAAATAATTGTACTTCTTATTTAAACATCGAAGTGGAGATGAGTTCCTTGCAAGTGCAGGGCCTAATACATAAATGTTCAAGCCACTTTCAACAACAAGGGTTTGAAAATACCAAACCTCCTCTGTCTTAGCACAGGTTGTAGAATTATAGAGAGTGAGGCAGCGAAAAGTTAACGGCAGTTTAGCTGGTGCTGCCGCTCAGATGGACTTGGGACATGCTTGCTTTGTTCCCGAATGGTGGGAATACAGTAGAGTGCGTGGTCAGGCAGCACAGCGAACATGGTTAGCGGTAAGAGTACGGAATTAATGTTTAGTTTACGAGTAGAGTTCTGGTTGAGCACACGTTATTAGCATTAATAGTGTTACAGCTAGCCTAATTGTTGAAAGTTATGTGAGTTATCTCTCAGTATGGTGATGTACAATATTGGACGACTTTAAAACAGAAAGTATAATCAAGCCTCTGTAATCAAGTAGAAGGTCGAAAATTCAAACCCCTTTTGTAATTTAATGCATAATATGATATTATTAGGTTGGTGGAGGTTTCTTTACAAAACGTGGAACGCAGACTAGAGCTATGCAAATCGACGTGTAGACTCGCTCAAACTCATTTAAAAGAAAGTCCGGCTCCATGGCTAAATGGTTAGCGTGCTGGCCTTTGGTTACAGGGGTCCCGGGTTCGATTCCAGGCAGAGTCTGGAGTTTTAACCAAAATTGGTTAATTCCCCTGATACGGGGACTGGGTGTATGTGTCGCCTTCATCACCATTTCATCCTCATCACGAAGCGCAGATCGCCTACGGGTGTCAGATGAAAAGACCTGCACCTGGCGAGCCGAAGTTCTAGAACACCTCCCGGCACTAAGAGCCATACGCTGTTTTATTTAACAGAAAATGGTACCATACATTCTAGACTCGTTCAGAGCTTCCCGCTCGAGCACTCCGTTCAATGAGTGTTTGGTAAAACAAATTCTAAAAGGCGTTCAACTTCTCTGAATAAATGAGTTTACCGATCTGCCCTGCCGTCGATTCATATTGAGCAGAAACATGTCTAGACAGATCAAGCAGCTTGGAAACTCGTAAGTTCAAGTGATTCATTCCTTCGTACATTGTTGCCACACGCATTGGTTCTCCGAACATCTTTCTCGGACAGTCACTGCACATAACACTCATGACGCTCTCGCGTGAAGCAGAAACATGGCAACAACTAATCACCCACCGAGTGACCGAACAATTCAGTGGTCCGGTATACCTAGCCTGTCATCGAATTTCGTGTTCAGGTCGACTCACACAGCTCACTGTTCAAATATCGTCCACTTCGACTGAGCAGCAATGATTCGGATTCGAGTCTGTCGAGACTCGTTAATTTATGGGTATGTCTGTTCGTTCTAGAAGCAGTCTCGTTCTCTGAACGAATGAAACGAAATGAGCTCAGACTCGCTTATTGTACGACTCTAATGCACATTCTTTCCCATATCTAAGGCGTTGCCAAATTTTGACATCCCACAGAGCTCAAACCATGCATTTCTGGACATGGGCTCTCCTTTAAAAAGTGATCAGTTTGCCGTCCAGCACAACACAGTAAGCATTGTTCTGACTTACCCCATGTAATTCATGAAATGCGACTATTATTACAAATGTTCTTAATTTATTCATTACTTTGAAAATAGAATTTACGAGGGTAGACCGACAGTTATAAACGAGAATAGCTGAAGAACGTGCATTAAGGTAAATTTGATTGTGGTCTGGTGGTGATGACTTGAAGAACTCGATAACTGGAACGGAGGCAGCGTTAATTCGTTTAAAGTAATTGAGATGAGGGAGATAGCTTAAGGAACAGTTGCTTGTTATTGTTTGTTAAGGACTTCCGGCGACCAGTTTTCACACGTGATGGCTATCTAATGCCAGGATGGAAAAGGTAGGCAGTTGAAGTGATTAACAAGAGCAGCAAAGTAGCTCCAATTACTAACAGTGCATTATTGTAGTGCTAATGAGTCTTCCACCTGGCTATTCCATGATAATTGCACCAAGTCCAGTTTATTATGCTAATTGCAGCTCTCCCACAAGTGCGCATTATCGATGTGCAATTGTTTGTGTCGTCCCCCTGGCAATACGTATAGTAAGCGCGGAAGTCCTTTTAAAAGGGTAGTGTCTCTCTACCTATTGTTGTCCACTACTACTTTTGTACATCTACATAATTACCCTACAATTTGTCGTTGGTTTTGTTGCTTGACAGACTGCTCATGTTTATTAAGCCAGAGAGCTGTGAAATTACTCGTCCCTCCCGTACCATTTGAAAGTGTTTCCAACATTAGACTTCCTACAACAACAAAACAAATACAAGCTTCAACGTGTCCGAATGTGCATTGCTTGTAGTCGAATTGTCAGGGACAGCAAGTGGCACTTTGCCTTTAATAAGACATGTTTTGCAGTCGTAATGTGTAAACAGAGATGTTTGAGGCAAGCAAACAAGCTTGTCCTTTTACCTGACTGCTGATATCAGAACGTCTGTTTTATGTGTAATTCTAACCACAAGAGCGTGATATTTCGTTACTTTAAATCCAAGACTGAAATTGGGAACTTCCACAAGTTACCATAACCACATGTAAAACACAAGCATATATTAATAAAATAGAGCGCCGCACAAAATTTGAAGTTTCTTAGATAATTTGTTTCGAAGTTATTAAAAATAATATTTATCTTTTATTATGTTGCACGAAGAAATTTTGGGGCTATAATTTGACAGAATAGTAAAAAATACTCACATAATAATAATAATAATAATAATAATAATAATAATAATAATAATAATAATAATAATAATAATAATAAAGATACTGGGACTAGTCAAGAAAGGGGACAGTTATAAAAGACGGCCTAAACAAGAGCTCTACAAGTACTGTGAAAGAATAACGAATGTAGCAAGGAAGAGACGCCTAGCATTCTATGTGCACGTCTACAGGATGCATCCTACCAGGCTGACCAACCGGATTCTCAGCTACTGGCAAAATAGGAAGACCAAGTCACCATGGTTGATCGAAGTGGATAAAGATCTACAGGAACTGGGAGTAACAGAAGGAATCTTAATAATAATGTTATTTGCATTACGTCCCACTAACTTCTTTTACGGTTTTCGGAGACGCCGAGGTGCCGGAATTTTGTCCCGGAGGAGTTCTTTTACGTGCCAGTAAATCCACCGACACGAGGCTGTCGTATTTGAGCACCTTCAAATACCACCGGACTGAGCCAGGATCGAACCTGCCAAGTTGGGGTCAGAAGGCCAGCGCCTTAACCGTCTGAGCCACTCAGCCCGGCAAAGGATCTTAAAGGATCGGACAGCACTCAGGAAGATGCTTAAACATAAGAAGTTCCAGGACAGACTACCAACAAAGAAGACTGGCGCCCTTTGGACAAAGGAGAGGAAGGAGCAACACAGCCTGAGGATGCGGAACTACTGGGCAAACATCAAAGCCCATTCAAAATGCAATAGTTGAATGTCGTGGTCCTTAGCTGGCCTATACGAAACAATAATAATAATAATAATAATAATAATAATAATAATAATAATAATAATAATAATAATAATAATAATAATAATAATAATGTTATTGGCTTTATATTCCACTAACTACCTTTGCGGTTTTCGGAGACTCCGAGGTGCTTGAATTTAGTCCAGCAGGAGTTCTTTTACGTGCCAGTAAATCTCCCGACATGAGGCTGACGTATTTGAGCACCTTCAAATACCACCGGACTGAGCCAGGATCGAACCTGTCAAGTTGGGGTCAGGAGACCAGCGTCTCAACTGTCTGAACCGCTCAGTCCAGCATATACGAGGGCCGTACTATATTGTTTTACACTTTATTTTTTGTACGTCCGGGTATGGTTCACATTTCATTTTTGAAGGTTGTGACGTGTAACTGGTGTCTTGTTCCACCGTTTGGTAGCAGCACACGCACAGGGGCCAACGAGTGCACTCGTCATAGCCATTTCATAACAACACTGTCAGCATAGGAGCAGACAACATGGAAAGCAACCGTCAGAGACACCGCTATACGACTTAGTTCCTATAGAAGAAGGCGTCGCCACTGCATAAATCCATCGGCGCTTGGTGGCAGTCTGTGGAGAACATCCGCCGTCACGGGAAACTGTTTACAACTGGGTGGAAGGTTGGAAAACAGGGCGCAAATCAGTGGACAAGGGAACCAGTTCTGGAAGGAATGTGACAGTGTCAACAACAGCTAACATTGCCCGAGTCGAACAAGCCATCCAAGGAAACAAATGCATCACATTTACGGAAATGGAGGCAACCACGGGAATTAGCCGAAACACCCTGCAGCGGATCGTGCACGGCCACTTACAGTTGGTGAAGGTGTCATCCACGTTGGTGCTTAGACTCTTGTCTGTAGACGAAAAGCAGAGGCGTGTGGACGTGTGCAGAGAACTTTTGTAACGCCGTGATCAAGTTCCTTCCAGAACTGGGTGTCTTGTCCACCGATGTGCGCCCTGTTTTCCAACCTTCCACGCAGTTGTAAACTGTTTTCAATGACGTTGCATGTTCTCCACAGACTGCCACCAACCGCCGATGAATTTCTGCAGTGGTCACGCCTTCTTTCTATAGAAACCAAGTCGTATAGCGCTGTCCCTGATGGTTGCTTTTTCCATGTTGTTTGCTCCTACACTGACAGTGTTGTTATGAAATGGCTATGACGAGTGCATTCGTTGGCCCCTGTGCGTGTGCTGCTACCAAACGGTGGAACAAGACACCAGTTACACGTCACCATCTTCAAAAGTGAAATGTGAAACATACCCGGACGTACAAAAATTAAAGTGTAATACAATATAGTACGTCCTTCATACTTAATAATAACTCTGGGCTTTCCAGTCATAAATTATTATAGATATAAGTTTGTCAATTTTTTATTTTTTCTATTCTTGTTTAGTGCTATTTTACGAACAAAAGTATGAAGGTAATATTGAGTTGATAATACAATGCAGAGCTAATTTTAATTCCTGTACATACTGAAACTTTGTCAGAAAATTTCAGGTGAGTCTGTTAAGAACTCTGTCACAAGGAGCACTTTATAGATGGCAATGAGCTTATAATATTTGAAGCTAGAAAAGTGCAAGAAACATGTTTGCATTACAACTTCTCTGGACTGTAATTTTTCTCCATCAAACTTCTTTCTCCTCTTATGCACATCCTAGGCCTACTACAAGGTGAATATAATCCAGCGAGATTACTGAAATGGTAGTCCGAAAGAACTTTGAAGCCAATATTGTTTGACAACTTGAGTGAAAGGGGCGTATGTTGCTACCCTTTAAATCCGGCATTTAGATCTTTAAAATGGCTTTAGGGCTAAAGTGATAACGGGATTTGAAAAAGGAAAAATTGGGGAATTTTTAAGGTTAGAACTGAACATTCGAATTTTGGTGAAAAATTGCAAAATTCGGCCATGACTCCCCTTAATCGACTGGGATATAAACCTCAGCACTTTTGCCAGGAATAGACGCTTCTACCTGAAGGAAGTGAGTACAGAGTGTCAAGATCGGTCGGCATATTTTTCCAAACTAATAGAGTGAGTAGTGAAAAATTTCAGACGTTCTCATAATTTATTCAACAACACTGGTGTACGGATTACTATAAGACCTTCCCCACCGTAGTTTAAACGCCGTTGATTCTCAGCTCTATCACTGTTTAGAGAAGTGGACAGCGGTGCCGAAGATAACGAAGTGGTTCATCCTACAAATGGGCTTACGTAATATCCCTCTTCAACTTCTGGTGAATGTCGGGATAGATGGAGGCGCTTTTGAATGCCTTAAGAGGAAGTAAGTCTACAACTGGACAACCATTCTCTATTAACAAGAATCAGGAGGCAAATAGAAGAGTCCCAGCATTTCGAAGAATGAGGACATCGGCAAAAAGAAAGAGAAGGGCCATGAAGGGCGTGAAAATGAAAGACTCCTTAGGACTCGAAATCTAAGACAGTTGTGGTTGGAATAGAACGAGAGCTGACGAAGAGAGGTCGGACAGGATAGATGAAAGTGAGGAGAATGGCATAAGTGGATGCAATGCTAGATTCAACACACGGTAAGTTGAAAAGCCCTGTTGCCCCTTTAAGTCGCCTCTTACGACAGGCAGGGGATACCGTGGATATATTTTACTAATCCAATCAATACGAGGAATCTGGGGTATAATTTGATTTTTATGCCACAGTCATTTCCTTCGTCAAGCGAGTTTTTTACCCCACTAGAACTGCCTGTCTGAATACTTGCGGGAAATAGCATCTCATTCCTCTGGTTCATACATGTGTACGTGACACACTGGTTCATCTCGTATACATATTCGGATTTTCTCAATCTACCTCAACCACCAACATGGCCGACCTGACTACATTTCTCACAACTTTTCAAATACACTGACTGACAGAGCAAATGCAACACCAAGAAGGAGTGGTTCGAAAGGGATGAAAGTTGGGAAAAAAACAGAGACGGCAGGGACGAATAATTGATGTTTATTTCAAACCGATATGCAGGTTACACAATGCGCACGGCATCGACTCAGTAGGATGTAGGACCACCGCGAGCGGCGATGCACGCAGAAACACGTCGAGGTACAGAGTCAATAAGAGTGCGGATGGTGTCCTGAGGGATGGTTCTCCATTCTCTGTCAACCATTTGCCACAGTTGGTCGTCCGTACGAGGCTGGGGCAGAGTTTGCAAACGGCGTCCAATGAGATCCCACACGTGTTCGATTGGTGAGAGATCCGGAGAGTACGCTGGCCACGGAAGCATCTGTACACCTCGTAGAGCCTGTTGGGAGATGCGAGCAGTGTGTGGGCGGGCATTATCCTGCTGAAACAGAGCATTGGGCAGCCCCTGAAGGTACGGGAGTGCCACCGGCCGCAGCACATTCTGCACGTAGCGGTGGGCATTTAACGTGCCTTGAATACGCACTAGAGGTGACGTGGAATCATACGCAATAGCGCCCCAAACCATGATGCCGCGTTGTCTAGCGGTAGGGCGCTCCACAGTTACTGCCGGATTTGACCTTTCTCCACGCCGATGCCACACTCGTCTGCGGTGACTATCACTGACAGAACAGAAGCGTGACTCATCGGAGAATACGACGTTCCGCCATTCCCTCATCCAAGTCGCTCTAGCCCGGCACCATGCCAGGCGTGCACGTCTATGCTGTGGAGTCAATGGTAGTCTTCTGAGCGGACACCGGGAGTGCAGGCCTCCTTCAACCAATCGACGGGAAATTGTTCTGGTCGATATTGGAACAGCCAGGGTGTCTTGCACATGCTGAAGAATGGCGGTTGACGTGGCGTGCGGGGCTGCCACCGCTTGGCGGCGGATGCGCCGATCCTGGCGTGCTGACGTCACTCGGGCTGCGCCTGGACCCCTCGCACGTGTCACATGTCCCTGCGCCAACCATCTTCGCCACAGGCGCTGCACCGTGGACACATCCCTATGGGTATCGGCTGCGATTTGACGAAGCGACCAACCTGCCCTTCTCAGCCCGATCACCATACCCCTCGTAAAGTCGTCTGTCTGCTGGAAATGCCTCCGTTGACGGCGGCCTGGCATTCTTAGCTATACACGTGTCCTGTGGCACACGACAACACGTTCTACAATGACTGTCGGCTGAGAAATCACGGTACGAAGTGGGCCATTCGCCAACGCCGTGTCCCATTTATCGTTCGCTACGTGCGCAGCACAGCGGCGCATTTCACATCATGAGCATACCTCAGCGACGTCAGTCTACCCTGCAATTGGCATAAAGTTCTGACCACTCCTTCTTGGTGTTGCATTTGCTCTGTCAGTCAGTGTATTTGTGGAAATATGGGTGATGCTGAGTAATGACATTTGGAGCACAACTAGTGTCTGAGTGTTATGAAAGGTGTTGCTCAAAGGATCAGTCATACTGCAGTAGCACCTTCTGGTCCAGTGAAGAAAGCAATGGCAAACTACCTCACTCCTCATCTTGCTTAGTACGCCTCATTTGGTCTCTGCCATTGGTTTTTGCGGTTTCCATCAACTGCATAGCCTTTGGTGTTGCTATTTGAGGATCCAACCAGCCTCTGGGCTGATGACCAGACAGACAGACAGACAGACAGACAGACAGACAGACAGACAGACAGACAGACAGACAGACAGACAGACAGACAGACAGATCTAAATAGTGCATCTAAAGACAATTATAGAAGATCTACTTTATAATATTTTATGTATCTTTTGTGTCTCACACATTTTTACCTTATGAGCAACGATCACGGAGATATTCGCAAAGTTGAGTCTTTATTGACAAGTCCATCAATAGCGAGCATTGCCGACGGGGATAGCCTCTATTGTTCTGTCGTCATGGTAATCAACTAGCTGGTAATGATAGTGATGGTTATGATTGTTTAAATAAGCTGCAAATCGCTCGGTCATTAGCTGCTATTGATCAGGAAGATAATGAAGATGACTGCAGAGATGAGAAAGAAAACGCAATCACTCGAAGAATGAAGAAAACAAAATCATAAAGAATCACATCACAGAGTTTGAAGAAAACAAAATGGAATGCCTTACAATGCCCTAACCGGGTGAGTTGGCCGTGCGGTTAGGGACGCGCAGCTGTGAGCTTGCACCCGGGAGATAATGAGTTCGAACCCCATCGATAGTCCTGAAGATGGTTTTTCGTGGTTTTCCCATTTTCACACCAGACAAATGCTGGAGTTGTACGTTAATTAAGGCCACGGCCGCTTCCTTCCCACTCCTAGGTCTTTCCTCTCACATTGTCGCCGTAAGATAAGACCTACCTGTGTCGGTGCAACGTAAAGCAAATCGTAACAATGCCTTACGTCCGTAAAACTTATCATTGCCTTACATTCACTGATTATTGTTAGTTGAGGTGTTCTGCAACGTTACTGTCACAGTTATACTAGCAGTAATCACTCAACGACGGGTACGACAGCTAGTTTTTACAGCTTATAAATGTTGTTTTGTGTTCTGTATAGTTTTTGTATAATTTCAAAAGTAATGCCATCTTCCGGATATGAGTGGCAGCAGAAGAGACAAATCACACATCAACCAACAACACTGGTCAGTCAATGTAATGTTACAGTTGGTAAGTTTTAGGGACTTAGGACATTGTGGGCCAGCATATTTTGTTTTCTTTCGGCTCAATACTGTTTATGTATTCGAGGCCTTTTATGCTTCCTTTTACCTTTATTCTTCGAGTGATCGTTCCTTCTTGTATTCACATTTTGATAGATTTCTTCACTATCTTCCTCTTCAATAAGGAATAATGACGACGCGGATTTTAGGATAACAATCAAGACCACCATCACCGCCGATGCTAGCCTTCATTAGTATGATGAATGAACAATATTCCTATCTCAACGATACTCGCCGTTGGTGTACTAACATACATTTGTGAATATCTTCATTATTATAGTTCGTACGGTTAAAACGTATCACATAAAATATTGTCCGGCTTCATGGCTAAATGGTTAGCGTGCTGGCCTTTGGTCACACGTGTCCCAGGCTCGATTCCCGGCAGGGTCTGGAATTTGAATCATCATTGGTTAATTTCCCTGGCACGGCGGCTGGGTGTATGTGTTGTCATCATCATTTCATCCTCATCACGACGCTTAGGTCGCCTACGGGAGTCAAATCAAAAGACCTGCACCTGGCGAGCCGAATCCGTCCTGGGATCTCCCGGCACTAAAAGCCATACGCCATTTCATTTCATTTCACATAAAATACTGATTTTAATATATTCGTTTTTTAGGTACATGTTTTAGATAGAATCAAATCTGTGAAATTTTGCAATAATCGCGAATACCTACAGTACTTTATTGTTGCCCAACTCGTTGGCTGAATGGTCAGCGTACTTGCCTTCGGTTCAGGGGGTCCCTGGTTCGATTCCCGGCCGGGTCGGGGATTTTAACCCTCATAGGTTAATTCCAATGGCCCGGGGGCTGGGTGTTTGTGCTATCCCCAACATCCCTGCAACTCTCACACCACACATAACACTATCCTCCACCACAATAACACGCAGTTACCTACTCATGGCAGATGCCACCCACCTCATCGGAGGGTCTGCCTCACAAGGGTTGCACTCGGCTAGAAATAGCCACACGAAATTAAAATTAAACTTTATTGTTAGTAACAAACGACCGCGAATTATATTTTACGTAACTTTCATCATGTGCGGTTCTCCGATACAGCTCATATTAATGGAGAAATTAGTCATTACCAGTTTTGACCCCCGTAATACTGCTACGTCACTGTATACTAATCAAATAATATATAGCCAAGTACTCATTCCTGACTAAAATACCGAATTTGAAGAAGTGCTCTCAAGTCGTTTTTCCACGATGCTCATACACACATACAGACGGATAGGCAGTCAAAAATTGAACTGAACCTGTTTTCGATTTTCTTATACCTAATCTGAGATAGATACGAAGTACAAGCCCAAAACTTGGAGTACACAGTCAAAATTTTAATTTTATTTCGTAGGAAATGGTCACGTAGATTCTTGAAATATCTTTATAAAATTCGAGTGAACTATTACGATTGAAAACCTTATAGAGTGTGTATTGATTACAACGCGACCAGAAGTGCAGACCAATATACTCCACTTGTTGACATTTTGATATATCAACAGTAGCCAATACGTTGCTGGTATTCTCAACTGGAAGACCAGTCAGAGGTGATAAATGTAACTCACAGAGTGCCAATATATCATCTGTAATATGGAATTTATTCCTGTCCTCGTGAACGATGAAGGGAGTACATACGAGGCAGGAATACTGTATTTCACAAGTATGTTGAAGATAAGTACTTCATTTCCCCAGTCTGGTCCTCCACCAAACTGAACATTTAAATAAACGTTTGTAGTGTAAGGACTGTCTTATGCTATGTAGGTGTTAGTGTGATTTATATCATTATTTCATCAAACTATTGTCCGGCTCCGTGGCTAAATGGTTAGCGTGCTGGCCTTTGTTCCAGGGGTCCTGAGTTCAATTCTTGGCCGGATTGGGGATTTTAACCTTCATGGGTTATTCCCACGACTCGGGGACGGCATATGTGTGCCGTATTCATCATTAAGATTCATCATAGGAAGGGCCGATCCTCTTAGGCACTAGGTCGCCTATACAGCGTTAACTCGAAAGACCTGCAGCAGGCTTCTGCGAAGGCCACAGGACATTATTATCACATTTGCATAAAGTGTTAGAAACAGGGATATGATCATTACTGGAATTAATTTAATGTACTGCTCCGATGAAAAGTTAATTGTGGCAAATTATCTGTTTACGAAATATCTGAATGCAGTTCTTCGGTGACTGCTAGAAACAATTTCACAGTTTCAGAATTGCAGACAACTCGTGGGCTATTTTGAAAAATAGTCTTTTTGACTGTCATGTTAACATTAACTTGATACTTGGACTTTATTTCTGTCAGGAACCG
Organism: Anabrus simplex; assembly: GCF_040414725.1. Classification (NCBI taxonomy): domain Eukaryota; kingdom Metazoa; phylum Arthropoda; class Insecta; order Orthoptera; family Tettigoniidae; genus Anabrus; species Anabrus simplex. The sequence continues at coordinate 289,477,748 of NC_090267.1, forward strand.
GCTCGGTGAATTTCTTGCAATTCGGTATTTAAGTGACTCATTTTGTCATTTACGTTTTAAAAAAACACAGTTTGAGGGGAACACAAGAACACAAAGATAACTAAATACCGCTGATTTTCCCTTGATGTTGCTGTAATCAAAATATTTATTACTAAGGCCATACTAAACGTCCCTTCATCTAACATACAACAGATAAGGAAGCAATACGCCTTAAAGCTGGGTGAGACGTACTGCGATGTGAAGGGAGGAGTGGGTCTCGAAACACGGGTGTTCTTGTAGGCTCGAATTCTAACCAGAGCATTATCCGTCTTAAGGCCCGCTCACACTTACTGGAAGGGAGACGCGGAGAGAGGATAAGTTTCTCCTGTGTGCGCTCATACCTATCGGAAGCGCGCCTCGTCATTTGGACAGCTGATCGTCAAAACTTGTCTTAGTTGTGTGTGAAGCGTTGGTCCAACCGAACGTAACTAATGGATCATGTGTTAGCTCTTGCTCTCTTGGTAATGACTAATGACATGGCGTTTGTGTCCGAGGACTTCGGCTCGCCAAGAGCAGGTCTTACTTGCGTGTCGTGATGAGGATGAAGTGATGATGAAGACGACCCATACACCCAGCCCCTGTGCCAGCGAAATTAACCAATGATGGTTAAAATTTCCGACCCTGCCGGGAATCGAACCCGGAAACCCTGATACCAAAGGCCAGCACGCTAACCATTTAGCCATGGAGGCGAACACTCTCTTGGTTGAAGATGCTGAAAGGGAAGAACAAAGGATGGCATTAATTTATCTAGAAATTTAAATGGTGAATTGTCTAATTTGTTTCAATCGTTGTTACACCCTCAAGATAAATTCAAAGTGTATTTTTGAATGAGCAATGTGAATTTTCAACTGCTATTTCATTGGTATTGCTATATAACTTTTAGCATATACCATATAGAAAAGTGTACTTTTCAAATACATAACTGAATAACTTTTTCGGAGTCGATTTTCAACACAGCCCAGAGCTAGCAAACACTATGTGTATGTACGGTATGGACTCAACGCGATTGCGAAACACCCGAATAGTATACGAACGTTACCGAAATAAAATTCCGGCGGGAGAAGCGGAAGAAATATTCTCGCCAAGCAACTTACTCTTCTTCGGCTCGGCGCGTTTCCTCTCCAGTAGGTGCAAGTGTGAGCCATCACATCTACTACGCAGCGAAAGAATATTTTTCTGCATTCGCGCCGCGTCTCCCTTCCGCTAGGTGTGAGCGGGCCTTTAGAGTGCGTCGCGTACAGTCACTTACTGAATAGACCGGAAATGCTAACTGGCCTATCTCTTTTGACCAATGCTGCTCCTAATAACAAGTGTACCGTTATTTTGCTGAATGAAATGAAATGTCGTATGGCTTTTAGTGCCGGAATATCCTAGCACGAGTTCGGCTCGCCAGGTGCAGATCTTTCTATTTGACACCCGTAGGCGACCTGCGCGTCGTAATGAGGATGAAATGATGATGAAGACAACACATACACCCATCGCCCGTGCCATTGGAGTTAACCAACCGGGAATCGAACTCGGGACCCTCTGAACCGAAGGCCAGTACGCTGACCGTTCAGCCAACGAGTCGGACATTTTGCTGAATGGAACTAAAATTTTGACACTAGCTGCTGACAGTTCCATTGAAATTTCGAAAAGCCAAGGCATTAAACCAATATCCGATTATTAAAGTCCAAACTCTGTGTAAAGCACTCAGTAAATGGTGGATAAAATTGCAATCATGCCCATGCAAAGTTGATTCTCCTGTCAACGATGGATGCAACAGTTAGTAAGTTACTTACGTAAGACCAAATGTGCTTTGCTTATAATCAGTATTTTTGAAGTAATTTGAAGTTAAACCTTTTGGACTGGTAGCGTTAAACAAGCTGTTGTAGAAGAATTATACTTTGAAAACAATCAGACTAGTAAGATTAAAGTAGTGTCATAGCGCAAAGCAGGCTCAGCCAGTTAGTATTGCAGTGACGTAATACGATACGTCTGCTATACTCTCAACGCTCGGTGCCGAAGCCGTAGAACGGTGGAGAGGCAGAAGGATGGGAAAATTGATTTAATGATGAGTAGTATACATGTATATATACACTGTATATTAATACAGGATTTTTAATTTTTAATGACACGGACTACTCTCCAAATAGAAAAGTGAAATTCCTTACTCACTCACTCCCTAATTCACTAATTCTCACACTTCCTGCGAAGCTAGAGGGAAAAAATTGTGCACCGTTGTTCCTTGTAAGGTAATTAGAAATGTAAGGATGTTTTATTCCGATGTTTTGTGGTAAAGGGGATAAAATTGGAGCAACTACTCTTCCCACGAAGGTAGAGGGCTGAAATTTGTCACAAATGTATTGTTATAAATTAATTCATGTTTTATTCGGATGTGTTGTGATAAATGGTGGCGAAATTGGGTAACCACCCTAAACACAATGTCACTAAATCACACTCGTCCCACAAGGTTAAGAGGGATATAATTTGGCACATGTGTTACTTATAGGATAATTAGGGAAAGTAATGAAGTTTTATTCTATGTTTTGTGACGAGCGGGGTGAACTGTGGTGACTACATTAAACACAATATCCTAAATCGCAGATTTCCTATAATGTATAGGACTGTCCGGCTCCTTGGCTGAATGGTCATCGGGTCGAAGATGTTAACCTTAAATGGTTAATTCCCTTGGCTCGGGGACTGGGCGTTTGTGCTGTTCTCAACATACTTGCAACTCACACACCACACATAACACTATCCTCTACCACAATAACACACAGCTACCTACACAAGGCAGATGCCGCCCACCCTCATCGGAGGGTCTGCCTTACAACGGCTGCACACGGCTAGAAATTGCCAAACGAAATTATTATTATGTAAAGGGCTGAAATTTGGTAAAAGTGCTTCTGCTAAACTTATTAAGGAAACTAAGGATGTTTTATACTGATATCTTGTGATTAAGAAATAAGAGACCACATTATCCCATGTGAAGAACGGGCAATCGGTTAGCGAATACATACGAGTAAATGCAGTAATGGTTGTTAACATGCGCATTGCACAGCTAATGTCAGTTTTTAACCAAATTTACATTATGCAAATCAGCAAAATTATTCGTCCAATGAAATACTGCAAATCGCACAAAGAAACGCAATGTAAAGGAAGATAGTGTTTAAAACAAAACAAAGTATGCAGTAAAGCACAGCTATTGCCCTTAAAAGGCTGCTTGATTATGTCCTTCGTGATTTTTGAAGTAGTTTTTACCAGCACCAAAATGTAATCTGATATAATCTGATGTTTGTATATGGCTTTCCTTTATTTGACAATATTAAACACAATACTGTTCACGATCTACACGACACTACGGGCACCAGATACTTTTTTTTAGTTTTGCTATTTGCTTTACGTCGTACCGACACAGATATGTCTTATGGCGACAATGGGATAGGAAAGGCCTAGACATTGGAAGGAAGCGGCCGTGGCCTTAATTACGGTGCAGCCCCGGCATTTGCCTGGTGTGAAAATGGGAAACCACGGAAAACCATCTTCAGGGCTGCCGACAGTGGGGCTCGAAACCACTATCTCCCGATTACTGGATACTGGCCGCACTTAAGCGACTGCAGCTATCGAGCTCGGTGCACCAGATACTATAGCTACTCCCCTCTCATTCTAGCCTTCCTCTTAAGTCCTTAGTTGCTTACTGTATTTTGTTTCTCCCGAGCCGTAAATATGCTCCGGAGTGACGTCATAAGTTAAGGAGTTGGTTGAGCCTGGCGTTGAGTGAAAAGTCATTTCCCTTGCATTTCCTTATGAGGCTAATATATCGGGTGATTAGGGATTTTATGAAGTCAAATTGAACAAGTAATATCACACAAAGCCAGGACCTATTATAATAATACTCAGTAGATATGACGTAACTTCGCCACATCCTCCACTACACACTGTGATATACGATCAGGACTTTCACTTCTCTTTGATTTGAATATCTCTTGTAGCCGTATGCCCTGCCTGAACAGTAACATGTGTTATATAAATTATGCAGCATTACACAATGACAGTTTGAGGATTCCACAATGTACACTCCAAATTCACTGCAAAATACCTCAGCCATCTCAACGTTCGTATTCGTGGTGTAAATCAATCAGTGTCTTTTTTATCGACTTCTTTTGGTTCACGAAATCATACAGTCATGGGGAAAAAGCAAACGTACACTTTAAACGTTAAGAAATGCTGTCGTATGTAGTTGACGCATTGTACATAGGCTGCTATAAATTTCACTACTTTTTTATATTTTGGTATTTCGCGAAAAATGTATATGAATACGTACCAGAAATAACAACAGTACTTTAGAAATGTTTGTTTTAGCAAACATATCATCCAATAAGTTCGAAGTATAGGTGTATAAAATGTGTTCGTACAGGTCGTTTATCTTCACTTCAAAGTTCTTGATGACATCTCTTGCAACGCAGGTAAGCAGTAAAGGTCACGGCTTGTACCAAGTCAGTTGTGCTTCAGTCGTTCTAAACAAGTGATACAGTCAATCAGTAAGATGGGCCTTAAAATGAACGAAATAAGACGAGAAGAGAGAAAAATTATAATCCGGGCTCATAATTCCTGTAAGTCGCTCTCGGAAGTATCGAAACTTGTGAAGAGACCAAGATGTACAATTCAGGGAATTGTTGGCAGGTATGGTGAGGGAAAATCATTCAAAAATCCACGTAGATGTGAACGTCCATGCAAACTCTACGATTGAACTAAAATACTAATCCTCAGGAAAGTTAGGAAAAATCCTAGAATCAGTGCTGCAAAACTGAGATCATTACTAGGAAATGATTTAAAACTTAATATATATGCTTCCACAATTCCAAAGTTTTTATATACGAATGGGTATAATTGTAGAAATGCCAAGCGAAAACCTTTAATTACCCCAGAAAATCGGAAGTAAAGACTGCAATATTCTATAGACTATAAACGTGCTTCTCTAGAATTCTGGAATCAAGTTATATTTTTACGGGTGAAAGTAATTTCACAGTTTTTTAAGAACATGGCAAAAAGGTATGGGGGAAAACGAACACAGAAGTCGAAGAAAATAATCGGCTTCCTTTAGTGAAGCATGGTGGAGGTTGTTTTATGGTTTAGGGGTGCATGAGCTCAGCTGGAGTAGGTTCCTTAGAATTCATAGATGGGATTGGCATTTTGAATAAACATCTAGCATCTAGTGCCAAAAAAATGGGACTTCTGGGTAATTATGTATTCATGCAGGATAATGATCCAAAGCGTACGGCCCTTGATACATGGTTGTGGATTTTATACTTCACACCCAAATATATGGTAACATTCCCCCCAATCCCCGGATCTGAATCCGATTGAACATGTGTGGGCTTATCTTAAAGAAAGACTGAGCCCAAGAAATATTTCATCGAAGCCAGCTTTGGAAATGGCTCCTTTGGAAGAATGGGGGTAAGATTGAGCACACCTTCACCTCCAAGCTAGTTCATTCAATGCCTGGGTGGCTTGAGGCCATTGTAAAATCAAAAGGATTCCCAACAAAATATTAAATGTGCACTAAATTTAGTGGGGAATGAAAGTAAAACCGGACTATACGAATGCTCTCTATAAGTACGAAATCATGGTATGTTCATTTATTTATGTATTAATGACAGAGACGTATATCAATTTTATGTCTTATGATGTATATATCTTTACACTGTATACAGAAAGCTAACCTATAGATGTTATACAGCGTACATGACAATAAGTGTAAGGTAAATCCGGGACAGATGCCGCTCCGGTAGAGATGCCGCATACACTGTAGCTAAAGGTTCCCATCGTTACAGCTAGATGGCAATATGTGTGGTTTTTCAGTTTCTAAGGAAGAACTACTGTCTGCGAGTGTGACGAAATTTGCGCGTATATTACGCCAATTATAGCCGATATCTTGAGGCGAGTACATATTTCCTCCTGACAAAGTTTCTCCGTGTGTTAATTTATTGTATATTAAGTTGGCTTCAAATGCTTAAATCAGACGTTTTTAGTACAGTAGACGTCAGAAGCATAACTGTAGTTGAGAGTAAGCTAATTTTGGGCCATGATAGCCTTGAGGTATGACAACAGGAGGGTGCGGCGTCTCTCCCTGATAGTTGCCGCACAACAATCCGGGTGAGATGCCTCATTGGTATCAGATTCTACAAGCGATCTGGAAACATTCAATACTATTCAGAGTGCACCGGTATTTTATTCGAATATTTTATCGTCTCACGATTCTTAATATACATTATCTATTTTTACTTATTTCATTGGTAACATTATTTTATTATGTAAAATTATATTATTATCAGAAATAAAAATTTGCGACATGCCTGCTCAATATAAAAGTAAGGGCACTGTTAAAAGACCTCAATGGACAGAGGAAAAATTAACAGAGGCTGTTAAAAGACTGAAAGCCAAGGAAATACTGATCAGGGAGGCAGAATCATGCTACAGAATTCCGGAACGAACACTGAAACTTAGAATGCAGTCAGGAAATCTAGAAAAAGGCTCTCTGGGTCCAGCGGGTATAGCTACTTCAATAATCACCGAAGTCAAAATGATATTAAAAAAAGGATGACTGTATCTAGTGTTTGAGTTACAAACAGTGGCCGCATGAATCTTGCTCCACATATAACGACTGTTGCAGCATGATTGCTAGAGAACAAAGTTTTAAGAAACAATCTGTAAAAACTTGTAAGAGGATAAACATCAGTTTTTGATTCAAGAATCCTGCCTTAGACATGTTTTCAAATTACTGTGTCAGGACAGAATTATATTCATTATGCATTTGATGTTTCCTTTATATAACACGACTGCCCCGTGGTGTAGGGGCAGCGTGCCTGCCTCTCGCCCGGAGGCCCCGGGTTCGATTTCCGGCCAAGTCAGAGATTTTTCTCTCGACCTGAGGATTGGTTCGAGGTCCACTCAGCTTACGTGATTAGAATTGAGGAGCTATCTGACGGTGAGATGGCGGCCCCGGTCTCGGAAGCCCAGAATAAACGGCAGAGAGGATGCGTCGTGCTGACCACACGGCCCCTCGTAATCTGCAGGCCTTCGGGCTGAGCAGCGGTCGCTGGGCAGGCCAGAGCCCTTTCAAGGGCGTTAAGTGCTGTGGGGTTTTATGTAACACAGTAAAGAATCCATCGCACGTGCACATTCATAGTAAATCGAAATTAAAATATGATTAATTTAATGTTGTAAATTATCAGATAGATTCTTTTACCATTAAATGATTATATTATATGGATATAATTGTCTTGTAGTACGTTCTAGTGTTCGGTTATATTAAAGTTGAAGAAATTGGCTTAAATTTGATTTTGTCATTAATTATTTTACTTGCGGCATCTCTCCCGAGCAAAGTCGGCATCTATACCGGGATCCAGGGAGAGACGCCGCTGATGCAACAATATCTTTGTTCCCTCCTTTTTCCCATTTACTTTCAATTACCAATATTTTGTTCATCTCTGATCAAATATACATGTTTTCAAATTATGCTCGATGAATTTTGCAAGAATGTTGTAAGTAAATATACCGAGATATAACAAAAGACACAAAAAGTGCGGCAACTCTACCGGAATTACCCTATAAAGTAATTTTTGTTTCAGTATTAAGTGTAAGAATAATTTTTACTATGATTGTATGCTGTTGTCAGCTTTTAGTCGCGTTATGATTTACCATATGAGTTGGTACGCGATACGGATTGTGTGCTTATAAGCTTGCATTTGGAAGAGGTTGCATTCGAACTCCAGCACTGAAGATGTTCTGCTGTGGTGTCTCATTTTGCCTTCTGACAGATGCCGGATTACGGTCGCTGGCTTCCCAGCCTTAGTCCTTTACTTCGAAAACCTACTGGTGTTAGTGTGATTTTAGAAAACGTAGCACAAGAAAAATATTTGGGCCGCTATTCCTACAGGTATACAATGGAGAAGTTCAAAGAGCTTCCTTTCCAGAAGTTACACTGCGTCTTTGGGACTCTAAAGCCACCAGTTCTGCACGTAGAAAGATAAAAAAGAAAAAGAAGTGAGATGTCGCTTTTACCTGAGGTATAGCTTGCAAATGAGACGATGAAGTAGATGGAAATGAATATAGAACTCTTGGGGAGTAAATTTGTGTAAGTTATCCGCAATTCAAAAGGAGACAATAGACAGCGTCTTCTTTTTCTAATTACTGTTCTTACTGACTCAATTAAAGTTCTTTGTGGGTGGGGAGGAAGGTGTGGATCAAAAGGACAGCAGTTAGATGGAACTGGAAATGAGGATAGGAACACTTCCACCGCAATTAAGAAACGTGTCTCTTCGCAAAAAGATTGGATTAATACTAACAAGAGTTTCCCGTAATTCAAATGGAAATTAACTTCAAAATAAATGTTATTTGTTCGTTTCCTGCGGAGATGCGAAGCCTGCTCAAATGGCTTAATTGTTATGCAATGGAGACTAGTGAGGTACAAGTTTGTCTTTGTTAAGGGAAATTAATTTCGAATTGTGAAGGTACACTAATTGAAGGATAATTGTCTTTATTATGTGTCGTAATTAATCAAGGCCGAAGAAGAGAGAACGCTGTTCTTCTTGGTGGCGGCAAATTAATATTAAGGAAAGAATACAAGGAGAATTATCTGGAATATTCTGTTCGCTTCTCTTTTCTTTCTCAAACGTACAAGCATAGGCAGGAGCATATTTTGAAATGAGGCGCCACAGAAGAATTTTGAAGATCAGATGGGTAAATCGGATCATACATGGAGAGATGCCTTACTAAATCAAGTTGATGAGACACCAATCTGACAAGAAGAAGTGATAAATTGATGGAAGATATTCTCTCATAGGAACTTGATTAATCAGTCAGTCAGTTAGTTAGTTAGTTAGTTAGTTAGTTAGTTAGTTAGTTAGTTAGTTAGTTAGGAGGTGTTGGCGAAAGAATAGCGCGGGGAGGCGGAGCCATGAATTCGGAAAACAAATTACAATACACGAGGGATGCACAATTGTTTATGAATATTGACTGACTAACGTCTTGCTGGCGAGATGTATTGTTTAGAGTGCACTATTTCTTCCTGTATGGGCTACAGTAATTTGTTACTTGCATTGACCTGTCCCGGTCTCGTCCTTGGCGTGGAAAATATGAAAGTGACTGAGGTATGAGCGATGCTAGTAATATCATTCCTTATACAGCCACTCTCTGTTATGAATGGTGTGAACATATCGCACATAGGGTCGGTTGGTGCATGAATTTCACTGGGATTGGCAGACTGATGTGCAATAGCAACTTCTGGCTCGGTGAGGAAGGCAACGGGAAACTACCTCACTCCTCATTTCCCTAGTATGCCTCTTCAGTGACGCCTGGGCTATCTATGCTAGCTTTTGGTGGAGCCGTGGAGGATGAAACCAGCCTTCCGACTGAATACCCAACATACACATACAACCTTTAGAAATGAATTCTCGTACTACTGCTTTGTTCAGTTTTGTTCTACATCCTGTTGGTGCAGCCACGTGCATAGCATGAATTTGCCATTTTAATCACGAAAGATTTATTCATATACAATGAACTCCACTTATCTGACGCTATTATTTACACGTAGTGGTAAGATATGGACAGTTGCATCAAACCAGTCCAGTGTTTGGTGATGAAAACACTAAGATCATGAATTTAATTTAATTACTTCTTTTAGAGAATGATGATGAATTTCACGCCTTAATTTCTTCCGTGTCTGGAAGGAAATGTTGAGGAAAATCAAAGACATGAATAGCACCGACGCAGATAGGTCTTATGGTGACGATGGGATAGGAAAGGGAAAGGAGTGGGAAGGAAGCGACCGTGGCCTTAATTAAGATACAGCCCCAGCATGTAACTGTTATGTAAAATAGGAAACCGTGGAAAACCATCTTCAGTGCTGTCGGCAGTGGGGTTCGAACCCACTATCTCCCGAATGCAAGCTAACAGCTATGTGACCCACCCCGCATAGCCACGTTCTCGGTAGGAACATCATCATCTCTGAGCAGAATTTTATCCCTATTTTTTTCTTTCCAAATGTGTAGCACTTCTCAGGAAGTTGCTCGCTGCACATAAATAATTGTACTGAGTTGATTTCTCTCTTACAACTAATGTCTACTTCTTTAAAACCTCGGGGCACTTTAAATGAAATCTGTAACATACATACCTAACATTATAAAATTATCGCCGTCAAAATTTACTTTAACTGCATATATTTCAACAATTTTTCCCTTAACATAATTCACGGGAATATGATGAATGTAAACAGTAAGCAAACCGAAATTCGTTTAAAATATTCAAGTTGGAATTCACATGACATGAAATCAGATTGAATATTGACTGACTAAACTTTGAAAGTGAATTTTTGTACTACTGCTTTTTTCTTTAGTTTTCTTCTGCATCGTGTTGGTGTAACCGTATGCATAGCATGAACTTGTCATTTTAATCACAAGTTTGAAGAGACGATAGAAATTGTTCCAGTGTAATGCAGAGTTCAGTAGTCGGAACGCGCTACTTAATACATAGCCACTGTATCTATAGAGCAGAAGTTACAAACTCATGGCATCGCCTTGCATGTAAGTACATAATTTTTATGGCTTCACGTAAACAGGTTCCTTCTTGCTACAGGAGCAGGTAGCTGTTATTAGCGTTCAATCTGCGATACATGCATGGCCCAATAAGGATTGTATTAAAACTGGTTTAGTACCAGTGTAATATTATGCCATTAAATAAGAACTACATTCTAACTCTGTAATCTGGATCTCTTTTAAGACCGTCAAATTATCTTCCATTTCTTCACACTAGGTGCTAGTATTAAGTAACAGTGGTAATAGGCCTACGTATTTATTGCTCTGGTTCATGTTTCAGAGGTCGGTTTGAACCCAATTCCATTTCTGTCAAAGTGACATGAGAATTTCTCAACTCATCTGAAGTACTCTCACTGACGATGGAATAGAAACATTAACCGAAGATGTCCGTATACATTAAAGAACAATAAAGAATACCCATGGCACAACAGCCCGTTTTGGCCTTGACCTGCCGCTCCGTCAGAGAGCCTGCAGATACTGGAGGGCCACGTGGTCAGAGTGACAGAATCCTCAGCTGTACAGCATGGCTTTTTAAAAGCATTCTATGTATCTCGTATCAGACAGCTCCTTAGATGGTCTCTCGGGGCTGAGTGAACCCTATTCCAGCTTTCAGAACGGAAATACAATTGATGAACAGGCCTAGAACCAAACCCGGGACCTTCTGATTAGGGGCAGACACGGTACTCCTGAACCAGGAGATTGGCACACATTTAACGAACCAGTTTGAAATTAAAGCTGCCTGATTCCACATACCGATATGAGAGAGCTCAACTGAACAACACTCTGGAAGAAGTAAACATTATGACACACTAGTATCTGTAGACTACCGGGCGAGTTGGCCGTGCGCGTAGAGGCGCGCGGCTGTGAGCTTGCATCCGGGAGATAGTAGGTTCGAATCCCACTATCGGCAGCCCTGAAGATTGTTTTGCGTGGTTTCCCATTTTCACACCAGGCAAATGCTGGGGCTGTACCTTAATTAAGGCCACGGCCGCTTCCTTCCAACTCCTAGGCCTTTCCTATCCCATCGTCGCCATAAGACATATCTGTGTCGGTGCGACGTAAAGCCCCTAGCAAAAAAAAAAGTATCTGTAGACTATTTGGATGGATAGCAGACATCATGGAAGGCCCTCAGTAGAATGAATATGCTACAGGGGAACGTTGCCTCCATTTTTGTCCCACAGTCGATAAAAAGTTTAACTTTCCTATTGCATTTTATTTTACGACAGGAAATATTAGTTGTATGTTTTACATTGTTATTTCAAATAATAATAATAATAATAATAATAATAATAATAATAATAATAATAATAATAATAATAATAATAATAAGTGGTTACTTTGGTAAATAGATTCTTTGTGTCAAAAAAAATCGCTGCAGGAGGAAACGATTCCAGGTGACTTTAGGTAGGTACTGCTTGGAGTTCATTCTGAGACCATACATTTATTATTATTATTATTATTATTATTATTATTATTATTATTATTATTATTATTATTATTATTTGAAGTTCTGTAAGATATAGAAGATCTGAAATTACTTTTGTACCGAAGAATAGGCGTCAAATTGTGTATATTTCATTCCGTGCTATGGCCTTCCGTAATAAAATATTTCTTGTATTTCTCCTCAATATATATTTATCCGAAACAAACTTTCCCAATATACGTGTGTTCTATTACAGTATGTTAGGAAAGTGATAAGCAGCGTCTAAGGCATTTAGCATCGAATGCTATCACTTTAATGGTTCTAAAAGCATAGAGGCAGAGCGTCAATAAACTGCAGTGCATTAAATAATCAACAAATCTCTATTGTACTGTGTTCCATACTTTCGATCGTGTTTGTATTCGAGGACTAAGCTATTTTCAAATGGTCACGTTTTGTGTCACGTTTTCGGTAGGATTGATAGCAGTGGATATGTTTTGGGGATTTATTTTAGAACGGTCATTTCGAACGGAATGCTCTGAGTAGTCATTCGCCTGTTTCTCTGTGGCGAAGCAGCAGACACTGCACATCAGATCGTGTCGCGTTACCCTGTCGGAGCAGTGGCGTAAGGGAAACAAGTACAGAATATTGTGCGAATAATATCGTAGATATAGGAATGAGACACATTTTATTTATTTATTGACATTATTATCTATGCATTTATTTTTAATGAAAGACATATTAAAACGAAATAAATACGCTAACTGGATTAAAGTGATATATATATATATTTAATAAATCCTCTTTGACCAGGTGAAGGTCATCGCGCCTGTAAAATAATTCTATGATCGACTTGTAAAGGAAGCCATAGAGATAGAGCTGTGCCCAAATAACATCGGCAGGGAAGACGGCTTCAAGTTATCAAGTACATGGAGACCTCTACTGCAGAAATACATGCATACCACCACCATGGCAGAGCTAGACGCACTGAAGAACTGTCGACAGAGGGCGGTGAATCAGAAACTTCCCTCCTAGCCACCACAGCACAGCGCAGTGATCAACTGAGTCCAGTTAGTGGGGTCCATGGCTAGTATGGTCGTGACTTCTACGTTTCTTCGAAGAATTTATTTGCTCACTGTCGGAGGCAGACATTCACATGCCCTGATGAAGGCCAGTGCAACTTGGCGGAATGCTTGGCTTTGTTAAATATATAAGTGCCTTTAATCCAGTTAGCATATTCATTTCTTTATTTTAATGCAATGAGCCACGAAACACTACGTTCATTAATTAGAAAGACATATTTAATTATCCTTCGCACACAACAGGCCTCAACTACGGTACACCTACTCTGCATATTGGTAATAAATCCGTCGAATATAACACAATATTTTTCAATAGGCACATATTACGTTAATTATCTGTTTTAACCAAATCAAATAAAGTTACTTTAAGCCAACAGAATGACACCAATTAAGGTACGTTATATTTTTTTGCAAAGTTAAAAACGTCTAACTAACGTACTAACTAATAGCTGACATCAATACACACAATATTATGATTAATTATCTACATAATATACGGTAATTTTCAGTGCTATGGATGGGCAAAATTTCTTTTTATCTAGGGGGTGCTTATGGCATTTCATAAAGTGCTGGAGAGGAGTACTGAAATCTACAGTAGCCTCTGTTTTTTGCGAACAGCTCTGTTTTGCACATTGCACAGCCCGTATGAAGGTGAACTGTGTGAAGACGTTCCTGCTACAGGGTTCTTTAATGATGCATTTGACCTTGGTGCAATACGGGGGACACTGTATTTGAGAAGTGATAGGAAGACCGGATTGTTAATTGTTTAATTTTCACTTTTGTATAAAAATGTCATTTCATATACTGTACTTCATTCAAGTATCTTTCTAATACGTTTAATGCGTATTAAATTATTTGCGATATGTGAACTAATTTTGTAGCTTGAACGAATAGCAGATTCACTACTTGAGTGATCTTCCTTCTCTTGTGTATCCTTTAGCACTTAGTCTTAAAATGTTATGACTATATGTATTATGTTATTTTTGTTGATATTGCCGTATTCAGCAGCATACATGTGTAATGTCTCTGTAGGCTGAATTTCGTCACGCACTGAATTTCTTCGCAACACGCGAAATATTTTTCCACTGTTCCGATGCCCATAAATAGTAACAATTATTCCCAAACAGAAGGAATATCATCGGATTAGATGGTCTACCCGTGGAAGCCATCAGAGGAATACATATTCAGGCGGTGTGACGTGTCGGAACGGAGAACAAGCCTGTCAGTTCGTATGATGTCAGGTGAGAGATGTGTAATGTAATGTTGCCTACACAAACGGTGCTGTGAGTGCGGAACTGGAGGGGTCAGTAATCTGCAGCGCTCTCGACGACAACGTGCGTACTCCTGATAATAGTCTCTCTGAAGAAAATGAGCATATTCTATGAAAACTTCGTCACCGCTTTGAGTCCAGTTTTCAAGGTGTGGAAACATTTTTTACTACTTTTCAGCTCTTTACAGCCCCGAATTCAGTGGATGTACCCAGCAGGTACCAAATCGGTTAAATTTACAATGAGACGATTCGTTTAAGGTCAAATATAAACTCGATTTTTATAAGAATGGCCAAACCAGATTTCCGAGATTTTTTGCACTTGCTGCACGGATATAATGTATGTTCGGTTCGACATATGTTTGCGATTAATTCTTTTTGTTATGGAACTTTTCTGAGTCCAAATCCCGAAGTGCCTTGTCAGCTAACAACATAACATGCAATCTTGGATTACAAATCGTCCAGACATTGCATCCTTACATTGATAAACTAAAAGGAAAACGAAACAGAAAATTCAGGAAAATGTCCACGAAATTGATCTCTATGGCTCTCTTCTAAATTACAGATAAAGAACTGAGCTTGTCTAGGTCGATTTGGGGCGATATTTTTTACGAGTGTCTTCACTCGATTGAGGCGATTTCAGCTGTGCCATCATGAGCTGGCTGCTTTATTGAACATACTTTGGACATAATTCCTCAACTGGTCTACCACTAATTAATGTGCCGATTCTTCTTCAGAGTCAAAGAAATCCGCAGAGATCTTCAAGTTTGACAGTCTGCTAAGTCTAATCGTAAACTGTCAAATGTAGCCTTGACTGGTTTTGACGAGTAATTTACGTCATTTACTTTATTTTAGAAATGTTTTGGTGTTATTTTGCTATCTAGTGTATGTTTAATGTTTTATGTGCTCTGTTTAAAAAGTTTTTTAAAAATTACGATGTGTAAATCAAAATATTGCTTTTACTTTTCCTAAATTTTCCATTTTATCTCGCGTGTTCCCTTATTAAAGTCTAAGCAACTGGGTATTACACTATGTTATTTGCGTATCAGTGTGACCTCCATTAAATCCCCTCACCGTGTAGCGTTGGTGATTAGCTCCACTAGCGCCGCTCTGCGGGAGCGCGCTTGAACTCGGTGAGTGATCTCACTAGGTATTCTATTCGCCATGGTAATACTATGTCAGATAAATAGACAATAATGAAACTAAAGCAACTTTCTAGGGTGTGAGTTAAAATACAATGTTCATATGCCATAGATTGTTATGTTACTGATTTTACACCCAACTAACTACTTTTATGGTTTTCGGAGGCACCTATGTGCTGTAAATTTGTTCCACTGGAGTTCGTTTACAAGTTGTTAAATCTAACATGGACTTACTTTCTGAGTGACTCAGTCTGGTTGTTTAGATATGAAAGAAACACAATTTAGGAAATGTCAAATAAAGATTGTGCACACTTACAACATATTAACGTTTATAAAGGTAACAATAGTACATCTAAACGAAGTAGTTCGAATAAGGTAATTCTTTTGTAAGTTTCTATTGCTTTCAGTTCTCATGGACATGCTATAGAGACTAAGTATATTGCCTTTTTCTCTTGAAAATGTATACACTAACCTCCACTTTTGTGAAGATTTATTAGGGACTTTCTTAAGACTTTCTTCAATTTTTCACTCGCTCGCTCCCCCGAATACGCTCATTTGGAATATCCTTACTTTTATTGGCTGCTACTACGTCTATGCCCCTTTGTTATTTGAATTCAAATAATTCAAACATATCTCTTTAGGTATAATGGAAAGGGAAGTCCTCGGAAAGCTACACGTATGGGGAGAGGGAATGGAATATCCCGCTGAGATTTCATAAAAACGTCCCCCGGCACAAATCTGACTTCAGGTGAAATGATTCGTTAGAGAATAGTTTCAAAGCAATTTTATTTACAAATGTTCTACGTTACCAATTCATAGAAACAAATGGCCTTTTACTGATCAAATGGCACGTCGATAAATAAATATATCTTGTCTTTATGGTTGTTACGTTGTTGTTTTCTATTGTGAACTAACTTCACCTAGCGACACGAATGGTTAAGTATATATCACGAGCATAATATGTTTCAATGCGTTTGGTAATTTACACCATGTAACGCCTGCCCTAATTGGCCTAACTCTACCGCAATGGTAGCGTTATGTTAGGCGTAATATTCTGTATTCAATGATACACACTTCATGGATCCAAATTTAGATTCAAAAGTCGATACATCGAGCGAGTTGGCCGTGCGGTTAAGGTCGCGTAGCCGCGAGCTTGTATTCGAGAGATCGTAGGTTCGAACTCCACTGTCAGCAGCGTTGAAGAATCTTTACCGTGTTTTCCCATAATCGCACCAGGTACAGCCTATGTTAGTTAAGGTCACGGTCGCTTCCTTCCCAGTCGCAGTCAATTCGCATCCTTGAGTCGCCGAAAACCTTCCATGTGCAACTTTAAACCAGTATCAAAAAAGGAAGAAAGAGGGAAAATATTCAAATTATAGCCTTACACATGAATTACCGAGTGAGTTGACTACGCAGCTCGGGTCATATAGCGGTGAGCTTACATTCAGTACGTGGTGTTGGCCTATTGGAAAGTCACCATGACCAGCCCTGAATATTTTTTCCGTGGTTACCCACCCTCACACCAGAAACATGACGCTGGTATTTATTATTTAATAATGTTATTGGTTTAACGTCCCACTACTTCAACGATTTTCGGAGACGGCGAGGTGCCAGAATAGTGTCTCGCAGGAGTTCTTTTACGTACCGGTAAATCTACCGACACGAGGCTGGCGTATTTGAGCACCTTCAAATACCACAGAACTGAGACAGGATCAAACAGGACAACTTGATCCCAGGAGACCAGCGCTCTACCACCTGAGATACTCATCCCGGCTATAAAATAATTAACCCTGTGATCCTCTGCGTGACATGTGACTCACAGGAGTTACCCGTAGCTCAAGTTAGAACCTCTACACTTAATATCCACCGAGACACATTTTTATAAGGCGTGATCAAAAAGTTTCCGCTTGAAGGCGTTGCTGAAGTGGACATGCAACGTAGCGCGACTCCGATGCGGGTATATAAACACGGACATGTAGGCAAAGAGTTTAGTGTGGCAGCTGTGTCATGCGGCCACGTGAGCTATGGCGACGTTATTACCAAATGCGTCCAAACAGGACCAACGTGCTGTTATTCCGTTCTTGGCTGCCGAAGGATTAAACACCGGTGGACATCCATCGGAGAATGAAGACTGCGTATGGGGCAACATAGCTGTCGAAAACCACCATTGTGGAATGGTGCACCAAGTTACGTGCGAGTTGCTTTTCGACACAAGACTCCGGTCGATCTGTGAGACCAGCCTCACCCATTACGAATAACAACAAGTGGGCAGTGGCTGAGATGGATGAGACCCTATAGTCCTGATCTCTCACCATGCCATTATCACGCCTTCGGTCACCTCAAAGATGCCTTGAAGGGTCGACGCTCCCTGTCAGACAGGGTGTGCAGCAGGTGGTTACGCACTACTTCACGCAGCAGGATACGGTGTTTTACCACACAAGGATCTTCAACCTGGTGCGTCGGTGAGATAAGTGCCTCAGTGCTCACCGCGATTTTGTCTGATTGGCATCCCGATTCAGGACTGTACAGCCGTCCAAGGGGAACATTTTGATCGCCCCTTATATTACATAATTGTAAGCAGCCTCTCGTTGAAAATGTTTAACTTTACTCCAATTTCTTGACGTCAGCCGATGTATACTTCATAGATTAGAAGAACTGAAATCACTTTAAAATATTTTATATACCATATTATTCGACATTATTGGGAAGTTTCACCACATATTATTAAAGTTTATGGACTATAGGCCTACAAATTTGCTAAAATTAATGCTTTATGATTTCCACTAGTTCACATATTTCTCGCAGATCCTTGGCTGAATGATCAGGGACGAGGCCCTCGGTTCGGAGGGTCGTGGGTTCGATTCCCACTTAGATCGGGGATTTTATCCGGATCTAGTTCATTCCTGCCTCGGGATGTTTTTTATCCCGATACATTATTCTACATATACACACAGCTCACCTCACTACCAACCACGACGGAAATACGCAATAGTGAATAACTCACTCCACATAGCGTTGGTGTTAGAAAGGGCATCGAGCCGTTAAACAGTGCTAAATCCACACATGCGATACAGTTCGCACACGCAACCCCACCAGAGTGTCGAAAGTGTGGCGGAAGAATAATAATTAGTTCATGTACTTTGATATTTTTATTTCAATTCTCCTTTTGTAACTACAATGATTATATTCAAAATAATTTTCCGACGATGTAGTAAATTTACCTGTCTCTGATTAGGAAGTTATAAAAGAATCCTACTTTTAAATACATTTATTCTCCGTCATTTGTTACAAATGTCACATCAGCAATTAAAAGATGTAAATAATGATAAGCGTATAATCTGAACATAAGAGGATAAGGTAAGGTTAGAGGAAGCAATTTTAATGGAATTCGAATATTTGTAACACAGTATCATTAGTGTAGGCATTATAGGGTTAAGGCCACGGCAGTTGCCATCCCAATGATATACCTTTTACATCCAGTATCGTCGAAAATCTTTAACTTACTGAAGAAACAACAAAGAAATAGCTCATGAATAAACAGGACAATGCAAAGCGTGATTTTGCGTCAAAAATTGTCCGAAATCTAGTCCAATAATGTTCTTAGCTGTAAAATGGTGCTTTAGTAGAAGAGCCGAAGAAAAGTAATCGACTTGAATGTGAAGATGATGTTGCTTCGCTGTAACTATCTTTTTCTTCCTGGCCATTTCCCAGTTATTCGTGGTTAGCAATACAAGAGGGTTTGGACAATTTTCATGGCCGGATGTCGTTCGTGATGTGAAAGGATGTAGTAATGATTACGTGTCTGTGAGGTGGTCTGGGACCCAGGAAAGTTAACCAAGTGCGGCTAAAATCTTCAGCCCAACGAGGAATCGATTGTGAGATCTTCGGAACTGAAGACCGCTAGGGACTAGGGATTTGGACAAATAGGACGAAGTGAATCATAGTTTTGCTGTCAAAGTTATCCGAACAATATCCAAGTATTGAGTTTGGCTGTAACATGCGCTTTTATTGGAAGATCCGATGATATGAGTGTGGAATTGAGGTTGCCATGTTTCAAAATCATCAGGATTGAAGACTCTGTAACTTTCTAAAGAAATGAAGTTATTACTACTTAGTTTTCAGAACCTTCTTCTGGATTTAATAGCCTATATGTTGGTTCTAATAGACAACAAAGAGATATGTCGAAATTATAACGATACGTAAAGGCATTTATTGGAGTTACGCTAGTTTGCTCTGAAGTACAAGTAAAATCGAGAGACAGTTACAGCAAATGGTTTATAACAGTGAGAAAATTGGAAGGATGACGTGGCGTTTAATATCTTGAATGCAAAACAGAGATGAGAACACGAAGAAGACGGGGAGGAAGTCAAATTTAAACTACCTTGTCTGCAAAGCTAATGTCTCGGGAGACAAGCCGCTCTAATAGCCGCTATCAAGCTGCTCCGAGAAACCGTTGTTCCTTCTTGTCCACCGTAATTCCGGTAATCAGAAAGCAAACGAGGTCTTGACATGTGTTGTGGCACGCCAAGTGCTTTGCCTGAACATAATAGTTTACAAGAGTTGCGGAAATACGAATGACTTAAGAGTCCACCCTTCAGCATCGCGACCGCCTTCGAGCTTAGGAATTTGGATCAAGCATGTATTTCCTAAGCCGACCCCGCGGTGTAGGGCTTTGCGTGCCTACCTCTTACCCGGAGGCCTCGGGTTTAATTCTCGGCAATTTCAGGGATCTTTACCTGTATCTGAGGGCTGGTTCAAGGTCCACTCAGCCTACGTGATTACATTTTTTTTTTTGCTAGTTGCTTTACGTCGCACCGACACAGATAGGTCTTATGGCGACGATGGGACAGGAAAGGGCTAGGAGTGGAAAGGAAGCGGCCGTGGCCTTAATTAAGGTACAGCCCCAGCATTTGCCTGGTGTGAAAATGGGAAACCACGGAAAACCATTTTCAGGGCTGCCGACAGTGGGGTTCGAACCTACTATCTCCCGAATACTGGATACTGGACGCACTTAAGCGACTGCAGCTATCGAGCTCGGTGTGATTACATTTAAAGGGCTATTTGTCAGTGAGATGGCCACACGACACCTCGCAATCTGCAGGCCTTCGGGGTGAGCAGTGGTCGCTTGGTAGGCCATGGATCTTCAAGGGCTGTAGTGGCATGGGGTTCGGTTCGGATGAATTCTGGACTTTGAAATTGTCATTGATTTTCATTTCATTTCCTGTCCGACTCGTTGGCTGAATGGTCAGCGTACTGGCCTTCGGTTCAGAGGGTCCCCGGTTCGATTCCTGGCCGGGTCGGGGTTTTATTGCAGTCCCCAACATCCCTGCAACTCGCACACCACACATAACACTATCCTCCACCATAATAACACGCAGTTACCTACACATGGCAGATGCCGCCCACCCTCATCGGAGGGTCTGCCTTACAAGGGCTGCACTCGGCTAGAAATAGCCACACGAAATTATTATTATCATCATCTCAGTTCGTAACATAAGGGGCCGATGACCTAGATGTTAGGCCCCTTTAAACAACAAGCATCATCATCATCATCAGCTACGGCCTATTCCTTTGTGATACTAGTCGCGGTTAAGACGTTCACGGCCGCTCGTACCACGGTAGCGTAATACGGAGTTTATGTCTGTGTCCTTATCCATTTTAGATTATCATTTCAATTATTTCAATAATATTTGTGTACATGGGAGCCATGACGCACACGGAGCATCAGCGGCGCTACCGATGAGCTCTTCGTCTGTAGTGTCGTTTGTCGCAGCGTATCTGCCATGACAG
The DNA here is from genome assembly GCF_040414725.1 of Anabrus simplex. Lineage (NCBI taxonomy): Eukaryota > Metazoa > Arthropoda > Insecta > Orthoptera > Tettigoniidae > Anabrus > Anabrus simplex. The sequence goes on from NC_090267.1 coordinate 289,499,065, forward strand.
GTAATGAAGTGGAGCTGGAGAAAGAATGTTCTATTCGATCATTGGTATTCAATAACTTTCCTAAAACAGATAAACACGTTTTTTTGAATATTTGTGGCAAAAATACTGCGTTGTAAAATCCTTGCTATTACTGCGTGAAGAATCGCTGTACAACGGACCTAGTCAATGCAGTAGCCTCTAAGGCCGCGTTCACACTAATCTAAAGGGAGGCGATAAAAAAGGTTCACAGCTGCGCGATTGCACAACATATCGCAAGTGACATATCTCTCGAAGTGTAGCTTGCTAGTCTCTTCAGCGATTAGTATCGTACAATATTTCGAGCTGTGAACATGACGGGAAGATTCTGTAATACTTTTCATTAATTTAGTGGAACTGATTGGTACAATTTGTAAAAAAAAAAAAAAAAAAAGTGAAATATCAAATTAAAACGGCTAAATTTTATTAATACGGCTTTTTATATTCATATCTACTTACCTTATAGTAATCAGAAGATTTTTATCTGAAGAAATGGCCTACCTGAAGGGTGTATCTTTTTTTTAAGAGTTCGTGACACTAGGCTTTTCAGATAATGAAAGTTTTCAGGATTCATTCGGTAAAACTCCCTGAGTTTTGACTCATGTTGAGACAACTTTCGAGAAACAACAACCGAGCTATGGTGCAGGTTGGTAAGATTGTAGGGATGTACCCAGTATTTCCGTTTTCTTCTCATCCTACTCCTGAACCAATAAGCCACTAGAACGTCTTCCTCAGTTGAACTCATATTTGTAACATGTAGTGAGAATTGTGTTCCCACCAAATTTTTATCGCCCAGATTGCGCCGATTTATCGCCCAGTGTCATGAACCTTCCTAGCAATATATCGTCGCAATATATTCCTTACTATATATCACTTACCTTATATCGCCTTAGTGTGAACGGCGCCTTAATAGTGCACTGCAACAAACACCGGTAGATATGGCATTCTTCGGAGTAAATTACTTCTGTCTTGTCGCAGTCGTGATTGAGAGAGTGGAGTGAGCGGATGTGCTGAGTAGAGTGGTGAATATGGGCGATTCACTAGTGCAGTACAGGGCAGCTAAAGGAAGGTGGAATGGACGAGTGAAATGTGAAAAAGAGAGAGCGGAGAGATGAAAAATGGGAAGAAAATAGGTGTATTGGTAACCTTGTTGGTAGTCGCAGTAATAGCAACCTTATTGGAAATTGGTGGAGTTGAGCTGAACCCGGAGCCTGGACCAGTTGGTGTAATCGGATGGGAAGAATTCGAAATGATTAAGGAACGGATCAAAGAAGCATGTTAGGATGAGTAAACAAGAGACCTAATTAGAGAACAAGCCAAGGAAACAAATAACGAAATACAAGAGTTAAAGCAGTGTGTTAAAGAGGAGATGAATGTGATAAAAGAGAGAGTGGCTCATAAAACGGAGGAAGTAGAACGACTGAAGTCCAAAGTCAGGGATTTGGAGAAGGAACTAAGTCAAGTAAAGTGGTCTGAAAACAGGACTAACCAAGAGCTCAGGGGGAAAAACCTTTTTATTTATGGTGTGCCAGAAGGAGACAACGAAATAAAGGTGGAAATAGTATTTAAAGTGGTAGAACTAATACAAAGTAAAATGAAGGTGGACATAGACGATGTATATAGAGTGGGGAAAGTGAAGGGTAGGAGACCGATCAAGGTTAAGTTAATAATACTTCTGTCTTGTGTGAATTTCCACAAAATATTGCTCAAGACACAAGCTTGGCTGTCCTGGACACACACAACAATAGAGTATGCAGTTCTGCGCCGCCGCCCCCTTCCAACACTGTCTGCTCGGCTTCCGCGATCTGCGCCCATTCTCTTTAGCCACATATTTATTGACAAAATGTCTTCTTGTATGCGGAGTGATGGATTTTGGTAGCCTACGAGGCGGTGTTTCTTCCGCTAAGAAGGCCCTGCAAACTCACTATTCTCTGTTGACATCGCAGAAAATCATGCCTAATTGTGACGACTACAATTAGCCTATAGTAACTTACAGTTAACCTGATGTCCAGTTGCAGCACATGTTTAGCAATGTACAGATAAGAGGTCCGCTTGTTTAAATAGGTACTAGCGGAAATACGAGCTTTGATATTTGGCACACCGGACGAGTTGGCCGTACGGTTAGGGGCTCGCAGCTGTGAGCTTGCATCCGGGAGACAGTGGATTCGAACCCCACTGTCGGTAGGCCTGGTTTCCCATTTTTCACACCAGGCAAATGCTTGGGCTGTACCTTAATTAAGGCCACGGCCGCTTCCTTCCCGCTACCAGGCCTTTCCTATCACATCGTCGCCATAAAACCTATCTGTGTCGGTGTGACGTAAAGCAAGTTGTTAAGAAAAAATTGGTGCGGATTGTGACCCACGTGTGCAGTCATCGGCACCACGTGAAAGTGGAGTCATGACGGACATGTGTCGTCATTGGCCGCGAGTGTGTTAATTGTAAGTTCGGGGTGCTGATGATCAAGATGTCCCAAACCACTTTCATGTTTCCACAACAGTAGTAAAGCATGTCTTTAGATTTAGGCCAAGTGGGAGCGAGGCGAACATTACCACTCGAAATGAGCACTAAAAGTAGTTAGTTCTAGTCCATAATCCAACCAATCATTTTTGGATTTACGGGATTCAGTGTCAAATGTATCAGGCAGTTACGAAAGCGAAGCGCTTTAACCTTCATTTCATGAAATAGTGTACTGGGAATATTGGAACTAACATTTAATAGCATAGTTGATAGCAAAATAAATAACATCTCTCCACGTGATCTCTACAGTACAATCAGAAATGACTTTGAAATTCAAAAGACTTCGTTACGAGAGTCTAGAGATGAAAGAAAGGATTGTGTATGTTTAATATATTTGAAGATCATGCGATAATCGTAGAGGGATTTTAGTAAATGTACTGGTTTATGGCATCTTGAGTCTATTCTTGGAGCCTTTGTCGACCACCGCTGATGGAATGTTTCCGTGCTCTATTCCTTGAATTCTGTCTTAATGCTGGCGTGATCTGTTTGTTTGCTTGGATGTGAAAAAAACATTGTTTTAACTCATTTTACGATCAAAAGAGGAAACTGTGTGGGATTGATCTCATTGGAAAGTACATGCGATGTCCATCGGAAATTACGTTCAGGATGCTAAGCTTCAGCCCGCTTGTGTTTAGCTTGTGCACAAATACAGGGTTGTTGCGCGTTCAGTTCACTCAGTGAAATTTTGAAACAGAACTGTATTTCACAAAGAGTATTAATCTTATTCAATACACGGTTCCGGTTAACTCCTTTTTGGTTTTATCCGTTCGAAATGCTGGCCATACGACGATAATTTCATACAGTGACGTTATGGAACAGTTCCTTTGAATATATTTAGTACCTGTTTCTATATCCTAAATAAAATGCAAAACAACGACATCTCCGTTCATGACATGAAGGCCCTGGGTGGTGTGGAAGGTAAAGGCTTCCACTATCCGCTTCCACTAACCTCGGCATTTGGTGGGACAGAGTGGTTAGCTCAACGTCCAGCCGCTTTTATCCCAAGGAATTAACTTGGTACCCATTATTGGTGTAGGCTGTGTGAACCTCAGGACGATGTGCCCCTACGGAAGTGGATATCTAATTTCTTACATTTTTCAACTTCCTGACGGGGAGTCGAACCCACGACCTTCCGAGTGAAACGAACACGCCTTTACCGCCTCGGCCAGACATCCCCTTATATCCTAAATGGCTCCTGGAAATACCTAGGAACTGAAAAATGTAGATGTACAATAAATAATTGTTAACCAAGTTGAGGCTAAAATTAATGATGCACGGCAAATTTCTTGAGTATTTCACGATCTTCGTCTTTCAAGCGTTGTTACACTGCTGCATATTATGGTCTTGTAGCGTACGATATCAGATAGGTCGTCAGTTCGACTTATGAGGCTGAGTGAACCACATTCCAGCCTTCAGCTTGGGATTACAAGGTATCGAACCTGGGGCTTCCGCGTAAGAGGCAGGCGCGTTACCTTTACACGAAGGGTCCGGCATATTAATATATGAATCTTAAAATAATTATGGACAAATTAAGGATAATGTAATCTTACTATATATAAAAATGGATGTAGGGCTATGGGTGTGTGTGTGTGTGTGTGTGTGTGTGTGTGTGTGTGTGTGTGTGTGTGTGTGTAAATGATACATCTCCTCCTAAACCACTGGAGCAATTTCAGACAAACTTGGTACACTTATGACTTACTACCTGGACACGAGCACTGTGGGAGTAGGCCACCCATAGCCTCCTTAGGGGGAGTCAGGGGGGTTAAGATATTAAAATAGTCGAGATGTTATTTTTTTATTATTTTTACCCCAGAAAAGTATAGAAATATGGAGGCAATTTTAATGGCGGTGCAGACCTTCCTTTCGAGGTACTTGGTGGCTAAACGGTATGTCGTTTAACAAAACGGATGGCACAGTCTCAGGTCAATTTGGAGTGATCTAAAACTTTGGTTTTATGACTTTTGTCGTATCTCTGTTCCTTGTACGTTAGATGTGTCTCTTTTTCTCGATTATATGCAAATTTTGCACTTTTTACACGTATAAATGATAGTTGAGGTTACTTATAAGAAAGATAAGATGATTCAAGTTTTCTGGATCGCTGAGATGAACATTCCGGACTTTTTAAAAGTCCACGTTCACTCCCCTCTGGCATGGGTGGGGGGGGGGGGGGGGAGAAAGGGTGAAAAAGTAAATTGTCCAAAATATCCGAGACAATGGATGTATGTTTATTCCAGCGTGGCTATCAACCAAAATTATTACAAGTATGACTTACTACCTGAAAAATACACTATAGGAGTAAGACGCCCCTAGAACCACTAGGGAAAGGGGTGAAATATAATCCATATTACTAAATTGAAGTAGGCTTGGAGCGATCTATATATACTGTATGGTATATATTGAACCCTTTAGGTCCATATTGAAGGATACCTACCTTTCTTACCTATCAGCAAAGTTCATGAGATCTGTCTCTTGGGTCGTATCGGGTTCTTCGTCACTTGCTGAGGTAAAGGTAGGCTTCAGTAATTCTAATCTATCTAATCAAATGAAAGGTTGGTTTAAAATGTTGCTATTTATTCAATAATATCAGGTAGCATTTCTGCTATATCCACGGTATCATTTAACTCCATTGTGTCCACTGGCCACCACAATTACTTTACATAGAGGGTCAGAACACTGGTGTGAGCCTATGACATAACTGCATGATGGGCATTCTTACTAGAAACCATTGTCTCAATTATTAATTAAAGAAAGGAAAGTCTGGAAATCCTTAAATTCGGCTTCCATGTGAGACTACATGTACCATCATAGTGATTCGTTATGGTCCAGCCCTCGTAACACGAACTCTGGACTCTGGGTATAATTAAGGCAGTCCAATCGGTGTGTGCCACACAGTGGTTATACGACATGGACCCTTAATTGAATCGATGTGACCTGCGACTATGTCATGGACCGACATCTAAACTTCTAAGTTACTTTAAAGTCATTGTGGATGATGACCGCAAGGAAAATGATGCTACAGTGGCATATGGCCCTAATCTAAGTCACTGAGTTTGATGACCCCCTGACCATCCAAGTTTCTAAGCTGAAGGCTAAACACAATTAAGTTACATCGGTTGATGACCAAAGTTTCCACTTTACTATCCCCCAGCACATTCACTGCTAAATCAATCAAAGTTAAATAATACAACAATAGCAATGCTCACAATACTTTGTGGCAGTAAAATCCATTACCTTCGGGTATGTCCCCTTAATCGTTACGTTAACATTTACACATTCCCCAGAAAACAAACTAAGATTTCCAGAATGCATCTCCAAGTTATTCGCTTGATTTAAAGTTATTTCAAAATGCGGTTTCACTGAATTTAATAATTAAATAAATTTAAATGATTTAATGAAATCTTTAAGAACAACAAATTCTGTCTCCGCGGACTAATGGTTTCTTCACAAATTCTACGCAGTTGTGATTCAAAATGTTAATACTGTGATGTTTATCTGTTGATTCTGATAGCTGGAAAAGAACTATTACATCATTCATGTCCCGTTTATATCTTGTTTCAAGACCTCACACTTTAAATCTAATCTAACCCTAGCCATTATTAACACTTGGATAACGCTAATAATTTACGTACAAACCAAAAGCAACTCGCCATATAATTACGATGTCATATCTCGTCATAACATTTTATAAAGTTGCGCACCCCCTCACGGACAAACAATCATCACTACCATCGCTCTATATTTTGGACAACCCTGAATTTGGCTAATCTTGTTCATTATACTCGAAGTCCGTCGTATCAAATGCACATTACGTCCTCAATTAAACACATTTTACAGTATCTAATAACACTCAGGTTATTACCGGATGAAAATTTCAACTAAATCCAACATTTAACGTTCTGCCGAGAAATACAAACTCAATTCCACGCGTAACACACTTTGCCTGTCCCGCTACCCCCGCGGTGTTCCCCTATCAGCTGACGGCATTTCGCCCCCAACCCGCTTGGCAGTGATGTAAGACACCTGGTCCGTTCTACCTGACTGGCTTCTCAGAATGCTCCCTTTTAAACTCCGCCGACATAATTAAACAAATACGATATTCTAACCAACAAAATGCACATAGATTATACTTCAAAATGCCCGCAATAATTATACACGTCGCAAATTAATACCAGCGCGGATTCTTGTATATTGCTTTCCATTCCCGACATTATAAAATCTTCCTCGGGCTTCCACAAGTCCCGGCTTCATTGACAGGTCTCCAACCTGATTCACAAATCTCATCTCGACTCACACGACGAAACTAACCTCTGTTTCCCAACTCACGACTATCACTGACAAAAGAACTGGAATAAAATCCTTACTAGAATCCATGACGTCTAACAACGCACAATGCTTTAATAATGAATAACTTCGCATAAAATGATATCGTATTTTTATAACTGGATTTTCACGCAAATGACTGAAAAATTCTACTAAACCCTTTTTATTGTTAGTCAGACACAGTTTAAATGGGCCTAGAAAAACCTTTCATTCCGTGACCAAATTCATCACACTATACTCTCACCCGACAGCGCGCTTCCACTCAATTGAAAATGGGTAACTATGGATTTCTTATATTATTTACGTCAAAATTTCAGACAGAAAAAATTTACGTCGAATGAACATCTTAATTTGACATCATAAAATATAGGCAATAAACACACGGAAATGACGATCTACACTGGACGTGATATCACTTCGAAACCCTATTTGATAACTTTTACAAAATCATACGGCACTCGCAAGACTTCAAAAATTTATCCAAGTGGAAAATAAAACAAATGACCCTTTTTTATTCGTATTCTAACATTTACAAAAACCACATAGGGGTGACCAACTGCGTCGTATATACCCCATTCAAATACACATATTTAGAGATCATGAAACAAGATATAATAGGTAGTAAGATGTTGAATCACATACCTTATGTGGTCACGCCAGTATTCATCACAGGGCTCACCTGCGACCCTGGCATTTTTATTTAGCCATTTTTACATTTCTGGCTTTACAGATCATTTTATTCTTCCGGTTTCCTGGGAATAAAGCATTAAAAAAAGAAAATGCCTTTCACTTGTTCTTGTTGAGCGCACACGATGGACTGTAATTATTTCCGCACACGAATTACTTTATTTGTCACATAAGAATTTATTCGGTACTTTGACCGTCCTATGTGGTACAATTATTTACACTCAAGAAAACTATCTCCACATGGAGTCAAGACCCCAGCCACATCGGCTGAAATATGTGGGTTGGACTTAGTCTACTTTTGTCGTTCGATTTCACAGAGCAGTTCAACCCTCTGTCGTTAGCTTCGTAACACAAAATGCAGGGGCTTCGTCATGGCGTCATTTCTTATATATCGAAACTACCCCCTCTCTCCGGGCATCTCCCCTTGCCGCCAAGAAAATTTCTGTAACTTTCTGATTTAACTAAACTGTAATTACAAGAGTTCTAATGGTGACTACATACTCGCTACATTTCCGGCGGTAGTGTTTATGGACATTTAAAATTTATACATGTTCAATTAGCTGGATAAATGACCTCATTTGATAGGCACTATATTTTCAACTTGGCCTGGGCACGCCATATACACGCGCTTTGAAATAGTTCACAAAAATGACTTAAGATTCTTCCGCCGTTGACACGTGCGAATGACGTCACATATCCCAGAGCGTGTGACCGAAGGTAATAACCCCCTCGCCACGTGTCAATTCCATGCTATCAAGAATTGAACTTCTTATCCCATTGACAATTTAATGCATAATATTCTTAGGACACAAAGGCCATGGGTTCAATACATATATATATATATATAAATTAAGGTATAAAAATGAAAATAGACGTGAATTAATGAGACACTTCCAGGCATCTTAGAAACTTAAAACTTGGTACCAGAGAAGCTTACGACTTCAGAATCCCTGGAAAAATCGAAAATTCTCAAAATGTCTTGAGGGAGCACGCTGGGAATTTAAAATTCGCATAAGAATGCAGTCGGGTATATTTATCCAAAACGATAACATATAGGTGTCATGGGCTTAAATGTTTCTTGAAAGCCCTAATTTTCACTCCCTCCCCCATATCAAGTAGGCGACACAATCTGCCAGACGAGGTAGAAAATTGAAATTTGACCGAAGAAAAAATTACGAGATGTTAATTTTTTTACTTTTTACCCCCGAAAAGTATAAAAATATGGAGTGCGGTAGTTTTCGTAAAACCAGTCACATGTGCGCCCAGCTCGATGAACTTTGCTGTTGTCATCTCCAAAAATCATGGTATCAATAGCAATTATTCATCATCCGGAATGTTTGAATAAACATGCTGGGTCAAGTTAGTTGTCACCTCAGTGAACGGGCTCAATCCATGACACAAAAAACACTTGTGATACAAATTCTTATAATTTTGTTAAATACCACCTATTCAGTAAAATAATATTGTATCTTTATAATATTGTATTGAATAGGTGGTATTTAACAAAATTGTAAGAATTTGTATCACAAGTACAACTTCAATACGGACAAAAAATGAAATTTATAACCTGCAACAAAAAAGACTCCCAAAACATCACAGACACATCTCCGCCTTGAACCTGACCTTGCACACATTCAGGATGAAATGCTTCATTTGGCCTTCTGTGCACTCCACGACATGCATCATTGGAATACAAGCAAAACGTGATTCGTCAGACCACATTACGTTCCGCCAGTCAGCTACTGTCCACATTCGATGATTCTAGCCCACTGAAGACGCGTAGCTTTATGTCTGCGTGGGCAATGGCCTCTTGCCAGGTGACTGACTCCAAATGTTCATTGCATGCAGTTGTCGTCGCAATGTTCTCTCGCTAAAAGGTTGGGATGGACCTTCATTCACTAACTGCAGTAATTCCTGTCGAGTTTGGAAGCGATTTTGATTCACAAGCCGTGAAACGCGTCTCCGATGCCTCTCAGTTAGGATCTCTTTCCAACCACAATTCTGACGTTGTATTTCGTGGCCACGTGTAGTACACCGCTGCTTGCAGACACGATGAACACTTCGCTGCGGAACACCAACAAATCCAGCAACTCCACACACCGTATAGCCATGGGCGCGACCAAACACGATTGCCCCCTTTTCCCCACTCTGTCACATCCTTACATCTACATATGTTGACGTACACTGTCCGCTTGAAAAATGTCTCACTGATCGCTACTGCCTTTTGCTTACGCAGAGGCAGTGCCCCTGCGGTTGAGCAGGGGACTCGTTCGCTGCGCCATCTGTACAGGCACTAGGGTGACTAACCTTTTGTCCGGTGAGCTTATTTATGTATGTAATTGAGTCCTCAGCATTTAATGTTCATTGGGTGCTCAACATCTCCACCATGCGCCTAAGTGTCCTTGAGGGCAGTGAGAAGTAATGTAACTTTCCGTTGCTTTCCTCAATAAGGCAACGCGTGCTATTATATATCAGTCTGCCAAGCCCCTTCAAATGCACCCCAACGAACTCTGACACATTCATATAATTCATAATGGGGACTGTCTGTGTAAGGAATGGTGATACTACTGTAGCATTGTTCATACTTCTGCCTGTTACATATTGTCAAAACGAGGGATATGAGACAGATGAATGAATGTAACACGTTTGGTCTATCACGTAACAGATAACTTTCTACATTGCAAGCACTGTGTCTCATAGCTGTTTAGGATAATATTTTGATAAATTAATCTTTATAATTTGGCTGTTTTCAAAATTCCTAAACGTTCCTGATACTGTTGATTTCTATCGAACCTGACCGATGGGAAACTCCAACTCACGTTGGTGAGTGTATTGCGTGGCCAACGCAGAAATCAACAGTGCGAGTGAAGTCCCCAGTCGTAATTATGACATCCAACTGAGCAGAGAATTCAGAGAAGTGCGGGTATAACTCCTTTGTTCGTCGTAATTAGCGACTGCTTTCTCGAGCAAAACTGAGCGAACTTTAAATGTGTACTCTATAGAGCTAATTATAAGTCTTACAATGTTAGTTTATTAACGAGATCTTCATAATTACCAGTCTGTACTTACTTCAAATGGATTGTCCAGTTCTGATGTGTGGTATAAGTACTTTTTAAATATAGTTGTGGTTAAATAGTTCATAGTAGGTAAAGCTCGGCTAGTGCCTCATTTACTGAAATATAACTTTACTGCGGCTTTACCCCGGATTGGGAGGAAGTTCTCATCGGCTTATTGTGTCCTCTAAACATTTTGTATTCTGATAGTAAAGATTGTTCTAACATCAGTAGGCCTGCTTGTTCTGTATTTGTAAAACAGACTTCTTTAAGATAAGTACTTCTACAGTATTTATTACTACACTTCCAGGTAGTACCAATTGCAGTGTTATTAGCAATACATTCATGGAATACTGCGGAATTACCCTAAATGCTGTGGATTCAGTATTACAATTGTAATTAAGTGATTTAATTGAAAAATGTATTGAATAATTGCTTTTTAGTACTAAGCAAATATAGTATAAGTAACGGTTATTCCAGCGAATGCAATTTTATTTTTGATAATAATTATTCTCAAAATATATCATATCTCCAATTTTCCCTTAATATTGCGGATTTATCAAAATACCCTCATGAATAAAGTTCATTCCCACTCTTAAAAACATGGAAAAGAGGTGAATTGTATAACGTCAATGAATTCATTCTTCTTCTTCTTCTTATTCTTCTTCTTTATCTGTTTACTATCCAGGGTCGGAATTTCCCTCGTACTCGGCGAGGGATCCCACCTCTATCGCCTCAAGGGCTGTGTCCTGGAGCTTCAGAATCTAGGTCTGGGAATACAACTAGGGAGTATGACCAGGCGGCCTCACCTGCTATGCTGAACAGGGGCCTTGCGGGGGATGAGAAGATTGGAAGGGGTAGACAAGGAAGAGGGAAGGAAGCGGCCGTGGCCTTAAGTTAGGTATCATGCCGGCATTTGCCTGAAGGAGAAGTGGGAAACCACGGACGTTAGTGAATTCCACCGAGTATTATGTCTATGTTCAGCAGGTGAGATACAGTATACGGAAAGTGCATTGCCTAGCTGATTCACCAAGCTTAGTCCTTTTTTAATTCTTGTTCTTGAGGAGTCAATTCTACGTATATATTACTGATTGTCTAGTGAAAATATCTGTTTCCATTTACGGGATAAAATTAAAAGCAATTTATACTCTCTTTGTCCAGTATAACGAATTGTGTTGCGTAGCATGACATTTTTTGTGAAACCACGAACCTACTACGCTGGCGTAGCAGGGAGAGGTTATACTCCCACGTGGCGCGTCCCAGGTGGCGGATAGGTGGGTCCTAACCGGCTTGCCGGCGGACTTGAGGGAAATAAAATACCTCTCGCGGACCAAACACACTACCCCCTGCGAGTGGGCGACGTACATGTAGAATACACCCGCGGTATCCCCTGCCTGCCGTAAGAGGCGACTAAAAGGGGCCCAAGTGGCTCTCCACTTGGGGGATGGGTTGGCGACCACGGGGCCCTTAGCTGAGTCTTGGCATTGCTTCCACTTACTTGTGCCGGCTGGGTTCACTGCACCTGACTTTTTCTCAACGAACGTCAGTGGTGTGATGGTCTATTCTCCTTTCCCGAATACCAGACTGTAGTCGCCTTTAAAATACTTAACTGCGTCATCACATCGCAGCAAGACTTTCGCGACAGGTATTTACACAATGCATCAAAGTGTCACACGGTTATGTGAAAAATACGTGCAAATTTTAAGCTTTCGATTGGATAAATTAACTAGAACCTCCGTGGCTCAGACGGCAGCGCGTCGGCCTCTCACCGCTGGATACCGTGGTTCAAATCTCGGTCACTCCATGTGAGATTTGTGCTGGACAAAGCGGAGGTGGGACAGGTTTTTCTCCGGGTACTCCGGTTTTCCCTGTCATCTTTCATTCCAGCGACACTCACCATTCTCATTTCATAGCATCTATCACTCATTAATATAAATCACTTTGGGAGTGGCGACCCCATCGTAATAACAGCCTATATCTGATTCATTCATTACATCCCTGACCCGGCCAAAGACTGGAAAACGGGTTGCAGGTTTTTTTCATTAAATTAACGCTAAAAGCTATGGCATCTTTCTTTCTTAATCTGTTTACCCTCCAGGGTTGGTTTTTCCTCTGACTCAGCGGGGGATCCCGCCTCCACCGGTGTCCTGGAGCGTGAGACTTTGGGTCGGGGATACAACTGGCAAGGAGGATCAGTACCTCGCCCAGGTGGCGTCACCTGCTATGCTTAACAGGGGCCTTGCGGGGGGATGGGAAGATTGGAAGGGATAGACTAAGAATAGGAAGGGAATCGGCGGTGGCCTTAAGTTAGGTACCATCCCGGCATTTGCCTGCAGGAGAAGTGGGAAACCACTTTGAGTGTGGCTGAGGAAGGAATCGAACCCACACCCCTCTACTCAGTTGATCTCCAGAGGATGAGTGGACTCCGTTCCAGCCCTCGTACCACTTTTCAAATTTCGTGGCAGAGGAGGGGATGTCAGGTATTCACACTAACCACTCCAGCACAGAGGCGGACAAAAGGGATGGCATACTGATGGAAAACTTGTGTGAGTTTGTAAAGCAGGAAGTAGTTTTACACCAAGTACGCTTTCTGATAGGCTCGAGGCAACAGCCACCGTGGTGTAATGGGCTAAGGACAGACATGCTCACGCGTGTGCCGTTGGTAAGTGGATTCGAATCCCACGAGTGCTAAACATTTTTATTCACACTTTAAGCTTTGAGGATCAAATACAAGGCCATTCGTGCCACATTCGGCCAATAGCATGCATGATTAATGCGTATTGGCTTGACAGTTGGTGTATCTTTGCAGTGCTGGTCATTCTTCGCTATGTATTAAACGGATGAGTAAATTGACATGCTCCTCATCTACGGTGAAGCAAGAGAGAATGCACAGAAAGCGCAGTGTCTGTATCACGAAAGATTTAATAATAATAATAATAATAATAATGTTATTGGCTTTACGTCCCACTAACTACTATTTTTACGGGTTTCGGAGATGCCAAGGTGCCGGAATTTTGTCCCGCAGGAGTTCTTTTACGTGCTAGTAAATCTACCGACACGAAGCTGACGTATTTGAGCACCTTCAAATACCACCGTACTGAGCCAGGATCGAACCTGCCAAGTTGGGGTCAGAAGGTCAGCGCCTCAACCATCTGAACCACTCAGCCCAGTGCATGTAAGGTTTCCACACAGACTAAAATAAATAAATAAATAAATAAATAATAACGCGAGGGCATTCGGTTACATTAGCTTCGTTGATGATTCTCGAAGTACAGAATGCGAATAAATTTATCAGTATCAAATGGGTCTCGAATCCACCTACCAACCGCAGTCGTATAAGCAACATCCCATTTAACCTACGACACCATGGCAACTCCCGCCAAGAGTTTACCGGAAAGCATACTAGATGGACAGCCCCAGTGTCAGTGAAATTAACCAATGATGGTTAAAATTCCCGCCCCTGCCGGGAATCGAACCCGGGACCCCTGTGACCATAGGCCAGCACGCTAACCATTTAGCCATGGAGCCGGACGTGCAGTAAGTGATTAAGGGCGACTGTTGCTTGGGGTACGGCAAAGGGAAATAGACGATCACACCATCATCGACGTACGTTGGGATGCTTGTGTACGTTCAGTCTTCAGCCCTAAGGCTGGTTGGATCCTCAACAGCTCTGCCATCAGCTGTCACAGATGGCCTAGGCATTACTGAAGAGGCGTACTAGGGAAATGAGGAGTGAGGTAGTTTCCCGTTGCTTTCCTCACCGAGCCAGAAGTTGCTATTACATATCAGTCTGCCAAGCCCACTGAAATGCATGCACCAACCGACCCTATGAGCAACGTTTTCACACCATTCATAGCAGGGACTGGCTGCATAAGGAATGGCATTACTAGCATCACTCATACCTCAGTCACTTTCATATTGTCAAAGCCAAGGATGAGACTGAGACAGGTCAATGAAAGTAACACAATTGCTCTAGCCCATACCAGAAGACATAGTGCACTGCCAGCAAAGGCATTTGGGATGCTTAACAACATAAATGTCAGGCGCAGCGCACTGACCCGGTATACCCAACGTCACTCCGATATGTACTGTATGTACTGAACATAACCTAATGAGCTGAAAGTTTATTTCGAGTGCGATGTTGTGGTAGAAATTAATATTTACTTGAATAAACATTATGTTGTAACTATGAAGTTCAGGTAGCATGTATATGCTTTATTGACTCAAAGGAGATACTTCCGTACATGGGTGCAATGGAACTGTGAATACCTCCAAATAGGTCTGCATAAAGCAGAAATGTGGATCTAGTTTCAGATATGAAAGACCTAACCGATACATTCACAACGACGACATACTCCTTGCTCGCAGCATGCGCCTACTTAAATTATACATCGTCACTTGACCTCGACATTTAATTTCCGTGTCATTTCCCTGAGGTGGTGGTGGTGATTATTGTTTTAAGATGAAGTACAACTAGGCAACCATCCTCTATATAACACTAATCAGAGGGAAAATTGGAAGGGATCCGACACTTCGAAAAATGAAGATGTCGGCCAAAGGAAGAGAAGGGCCACGAAGGGCGTGAAAATGAAAGACTCCCTAGCCCTCGCAAACCTAATAGCGTCGGGGTCGGAAAGGAACAAGAGTTGACCAAGAGAGGTCAGATAGGATAGATGAAAGTGAGGAGCCTGGCACAAGTAAGTGGAAGCAATGCCAGGACGCAGCTAAGGGCCCCGTGGTCGCCAACCCACGCTACAAAATTCAGAGCCCCTGGGGCCCCTTTTAGTCGCCTCTTACGACAGGCAGGGGATGCCGTGGGTGTTATTCTACCGCCCCCACCCACAGGGGGGTCATTTCCCTGATTCAAATTTTACAGTGTTCCTTTACAATAAATCGCTATGCACAACCTACCAACTTGGTCGAATTAGCAACTCTTATAATAGTACGTCATAACGAGCATGTTTGTGGAAAAAGACTGTCATATTTGAGCGAAGACTGTATACAGTCGATTTTGCTGTGCATGTTTGACTCGCTTTACGTTGCTGACATGTAAGTAGCAACCAGAGCAATTTCGAGCTTAAAGACTGTCAGTTTTAGATGGATTGCCCGTCTTCATGAATGTACAGCGTACTGAGTCTACAATTTCGGGCTAGAACGAATTTGTAACCCTCGTAAACCTGCTTCGGTCTTATCTTTAGCTTTGACAATTGAACGATGTGAAATAATTACTTGTGGAATGGTTTAGTATATACGTTCCAGTAATAATAATGGTGCGTGGCCTCCGGAGATGCCTGGTGCAGGTTTTTGATTTGACTCCCATAGGTGACCTGCGCGTCGTGATGAGAATGAATTGATGTTGAAGACGGCATATACACCCAGTCGCCATGGCAGTGGAATTAACCAATGATGGTTAAAATTCCCGACCCTGCCGGGAATCGAACCTGGGACCTCTGTGACCAAAGGCCAGTACACTAACCATTTAGCCATGGAGCCGGACAGCATATTAATGTGCCAAGCTTACTAGAATCTGGCCTTTGGTCCCAGGGGTCCCGGGTTCGATTCCCGGAAGGGTCGGGAATTTTAACCGTCATTGGTTAATTTCCCTGGCACGGGGGCTGGGTGTATGTGTTGTCTTCCATCATTTCATCCTAATTACGATATGCAGTTCACCTATGGGTGTCAAAATCAAAAGACCTGCACCTGGCGAGCCGAACCCATCCTGGGATCTCCCGCACTAAAAGCCATACGTCATTTCCTTAATATGCTGTAGCACCGTCTGGTTCAGTGGGGAAAGTAACACTTACTCATCATTTGCCTCTGAATCAGCCGTTGCGAAAATGAGACTCGTGGTTACATTTTGACTCACCATGCACTTCTCTTGCTTCCTAACCCCTTCAACCTCGAACCTCTTCCACAACTCAGGCCGGCAGTCGACGTTGTTTCCATTTGTGTTTGACGTGGTGTTAGTGGTACATTTGCAATGTCTGTTTCGAAACCATGTTCCCCTTTTTTCATCTTTTCTCAATTACCTGGGTTTGGCACTCTATGGATTTAGCTCACTTTTATGGCCGTATTCATATGGTCAATTCAATGTGGAAGGATATGTTTACTATTGAATATTTCTGTAAAGGATGTATTTACAGTGCACTATGTCTTCTGGTATGGGCTAGACTAAATTTGTTACTTTCATTTACCTGTCTCAGTCTTATCCTTGGCTTTGACAATATGAAAGTGGCTGAGGTATGAGTGATGCTAGTAATGCCATTCTCTATGCAGCCAGTCCCTGCTCTGGATGGTGTGAAATTGTCGCTCATAGGATCGGTTGGTGCACGCATTTCAGTGGGCTTGGCAGACTGATGTGCAATAGCAACGTCTGGCTCAGTGAGGAAGGCAACAGGAAACTACCTCACTCCTCATTTGCCTAGTACGCCTCTTCAGTGACACCTAGGCCATCTATGCCAGCTAATGGTGGACCTGTTGAGGATCCAACCAGCCTTCGGGCCGAAAACCCAACAACACATTTCTGTGATTGTTTGTAGTGTGATGTGTTGTATGTCGATGAAGGTATGTATTAAGACGAACACATACACCTAGACCCCGAGCTTAAGCAATTAACAAGGCAAGGTTAAAATCCTCTGCCTAACCGAAAATCGAACCCCACTGCATCTGAACCGAAGGCCACTACACCGAACGTTGAGCCATCTACCTCTTTGAAACGAAAGTTTCAATGAGGCCTATAAGATACATTTTTTGCTGCTGGCAGTAAATGACATAATTCCTGATTCTACGACGCTGCCACAAATAAGATTTCTAGACAGTTAAGATTAGGCTTATGTGTCCTATGTGTTGACGTCCTTCAAACTGAGGTTGGAGATCTCGAGCGAAAAATCGATGAAACCATGTTCTTTAAACATTTCAGAATAATATAGCTCAAAAGTTATTACATGTACGGGAATGGCTCGTACTTTACTCTAAAGCAGAAGCAAGAGTGTAGAAGGTGTGACTACGATAGCTCGATGATGCCATCACAAGATGAAGGTAGGCCTAAAGGCAGTCGAAATTCACTTACTGTGCAGTGTAGTTTGGCGTGTGAATGTCAAGAGGAGGGGAGTGAGGGGTTATTGATGAGATAGATCAGAAAGAAGTATGAAAATGAGACCGTAAATAAAAATATTGGAAGTTTCTATGATCACTTATGGTGGAACTATTAAGGATCTAAACAATTTTCGAGATAATGTCTCAACATATAGTCGCTGTCCTGTAACGCTGGTACCTGGAAAACCGGGCGAGTTGGCCGTGCGGTTAGGAGCGCACAGCTGTGACCTCGCATCCAGGAGATAGTATGTTCGAACCCCACTGTCGGCAGCCCTGAAGATGGTTTTCCGTGGTTTCCCATTTTCACACCAGTCAAGTGCTGGGACTGTACCTTAATTAAGGCCACGGCCGCTTCCTTCCTATGCCTAGGCCTTTTCTCTCCCACCGTCGCCATAAAACCTATCTGTGTCGGTGCGACGTAAACAAATAGTTAAGTCCCTGGAAAGGAAACCATGCTATTTCTCCCCCATTTTAAGTGAAACTACTGATTTATAGTTACTTTCTAAGTGTTGAGTTACATTCCGCGTTGCAAGTTGCCCTTCTTTGCGATACATCATCTTCCAGGTATCTCTTAACTTGCATTTCGGCAGCATTCTTCGTGATTTACGAGGAGCTGAGCTTCTGCTAATATTCATATTGTTATATTGCGAATGTCGCTATTGACACGTTTGAGAGTATATTTGAATCGGTCATTGTTAGAAGATAACAAATACTGTGCATTTTTGACGAAAATTACATTTTGATTCAAAGGTACTCGTTTTATGAAGAAAGATTCATCTGATTATGTTACTAGGAAACGCGTTTATTCAATTCCTTAGGTGCTGGCCTTCTTACCCCAACTTGACGGGTTCGTTCCTAGCTCAATCCGGTGGTATTTGAAGGTGCTCAGATACGTCAGCCTCGTGATGGTAGATTTACTGGCACGTAAAAGGAAACTAACAACATTATTTTATTATTATTTCAACTATTTAATGGTAAAACCGCCTACTGAATTTAACGTTGTATTAAAGAGAACTTTCACATTTTGATTACCTTTCATATTATTAAATTCCATTGTTGTGTGGTCTTGCGTTGAAAATACAGTAATGTGTATTATTGACAACAATAAATGTCTTAATTTTCCACATAAACTAACCTTCTACTTATTCAAATTTTGAATCATTGTTAAAAAGAAGTGCGTCAAAGCGTTTCCCTATTTTCTTTCAGTTTTAAGCAAAATAAAACCAACCAGATAGACATTCCTAGAATAGTATTATCATAGTGAGCAACTATTACACAGGACAGCCACTAATCTTTACAATTAAGCGAAATAAACAGTGTTTTATTAATAATCTCGATTTTATAAAAGAATTATTGACTTTCAACAATGTCCGATTCAAGTGATTACTTTAAGTTTTTTTTACAAGTTGCTTTACGTTGCACCGACACGATGGGACAGGAAAGGGCTAGGAGTTGGAAGGAAGCGGCCGTGGCCTTAATTCAGGTACAGCCCCAGCCCATTTGCTTGTTGTGAAGATGGGAAAACTACGGAAAACCATCTTCCGGGCTGCCGACAGTGGAGTTTGAACCCACTATCTCCCAAATACTGGATACTGGTACACTTAAGATTTTATGGTATAATATATGATATTTAATTACTCAGTTGCTGTATAATTGAAAGTTTCATGAATATTCTCCATTAATACAATTTTCATTGAGATACTCTTTTGGTAATGTTTGATCGTTTTCATAAATACCTATTCAACTTGGTAAGAATTATGAATCTTATTTAGGTCTGCCATGTTTGCAGGCCTGAATGCACTTACGAAAAATCAGTCTGTTAATCACGGGCTGTTTTTGGCAAATATTTTATTTATTTATCGTGTCAGAAGTACAAAGTAAGAGAGACAAAAAATTAAACCAAAAAATTTTAAACATTGGTTGACCAAAAATTGGCCACGACAAGCGCATTTGGAGTTGCTCTCATTAGATCTTTAATGGTACAAGTGGCTGGAGAAGATGGACACAGTAGAAGATGTTCGTTAGTCTGCTTAGTACCACACTTGCAGTAAACTGTCTCCACAGGAAGGCCCCATTTCTGTAGGTTGGTCTTGCATCTCGTGGTACTGGAGCGTAATCGATTGAGAGCCTTCCATGTTGTCCACTTTTCAGAATGTCCAGGAGGAAGTTCTTCCTTTGGAACCATCCATTCTCTCAAATGTTGACATTTTTCCCGCCACATCGAGATTCTTGCTTGTTGTGGAGTTCCTTTAAGAGCTTCAGTGGTTGTCAAGAAGCTCTTTCTTGATTTCAACCTAGGATGTGCTGGTTGACAGGCATACAAAGGATGGGCTTCCATAGTCATAGCCTTGCTTTTCTCATGCCTAGCAGCAATCTCACGTCGGATTTCAGGTGGTGCTATACCAGCGAGACAGTGGAGTTTATCTATGGGAGTAGGTCTTAAACAACCTGTGATAATACGGCAGGTGTCATTTAGTGCTACATCTATGTTTTTGGCATGGCTGGACTTATGCCACACGGAGCAAGCATACTCAGCAGTGGAGTAGCACAGTGCTAGCGCGCTTGTTCTCACAGTGCAAGGGTGAGCTCCCCAGGTGGTGCCTCGAAGTTTCCGCACTATGTTGTTTCTGGCAGACACTTTTTGTTTCACGTTTAGGCAATGTTTCTTATACGTAAGCGTACGGTCCAGAATCACTCCCAGATATTTTGGAGTCGAACAGTGTTGAAGAGGGATTCCTTCCCAGGTGATTTGTAAGGTTTTAGCTGCTTTTTTGTTATTGAGATGAAATACACAGCTATGAGTTTTGGCAGGATTTGGCTTCAAATCATTTTCATTGTAGTAGTTGGTAAATTCTTTCAGAGCTTTGGATAAAGTCTGTTCTACCTTTTCAAAACAGTTGGCCTGAGCAGTGACTGCACAATCATCAGCATAGATAAAACTCTGGGTACCTTCAGGTAGAGGCTGATCATTAGTATAGATGTTGAATAACAGTGGTGCGAGCACACTGCCTTGCGGTAACCCATTCTTCTGTGTTCTCCATCTGCTTCTTTTTCCCTGAAATTCCACAAAGAATCTTCGGTTTTGGAGAATATTTTTAATGTTGCACATTAGATGGAAGTCTTTGGTGATGTCATACAATTTTGTTAGAAGAAGCCGATGGTTGACTGTGTCATAAGCTGCAGAAAGATCAATGAAGCCAGCGCCTGTAATGAGCCGATTCTCAAAGCCATCCTCAATATGCTGTGTCAAGTTTAATACCTGTGATGTGCAACTTTTTCCTTCTCGGAATCCAGCTTGCTGTGGTATAAGAGACGACTCCACCTTTCCTATCAGTCGCTCAAGAATGAGCCTCTCTAGGACCTTGTACAGGTGACAGAGCAAGGAAATAGGCCTATAGCTTTTAGGATCCAGCCGATCTTTGCCTGGTTTAGGGATAGCAATGACTCTAGCCTTCCGCCAGATTTTGGGAATCTTGCAAATAAAAGTGAAGCACTCGATATTTCGACATCTCTAGGTAACTGAAGGCCACAGATGATAAATGATAAAATTAGGGAAATGATTCAGCCTCTCCCTGTGGGGGTCTTGAGCTCTCGTGCTTTGAGCGCTCGATTGCGCTTACTCAGCACAATTCTCAGTGGCATAGCGAGTGAACATCTCGACCGATGTGGAAGATTCTGGTCTAGTTTTTCAAAAATGAGCTGGCTAACAAATATACATAATAACATTATAGTGAATACAAGTACAGTGCAATTTGTGAATAATTGACAGTGCCTAATGAAAATTTGCAACATATTTTTTTGTTGAAAATTCGGTGATTTGGCTGTCTAAATATCAATTACATCTCTCATTGGGGTACCGTTAGAAATATCTCTTATGATACCAAGCTGACGGTAGCCCAACGGTTACCTTAGGGCCCTCAGGGAAAACGTTATGTGATGTCGAATGTGAGAGAATTCCTTCATTTATTTCATATCGACTTCTGAATGTACATTCCGAGCCATGATGTGTATATCATTGGAAATAATATTACGCCCGATATAACGGTACCACTGTGGTAGACGTAGGGGAGAAGTTACGCGGTGTACGGAGTTTTAAAAATTACCAAAGGTACTGAAACGTATGTTCGGGCAATATAGCTAGCCATCCATGTCGCTAGGTGAGTAACTTAGTTCACGATATATTACATCAAAACCATAACAGCCGTAAAGGCAAAATCAGTCAATCGATTTTACTTTTTGACATAAATATATCTTAGGGCTGGTGGTCATCCAAAAATTTGTGTAAAGAATTAGTACCATGCAACAAAATATGTGACGGAAGGATAGCCTAGCAACCGTGCAGGCTGTGATGTAATGTATGGATGGATGGCCAGGCAATGAAAACTAGCAACCGTGCAGGTAGTGATGTAATGTATGGATGGATGACCAGGCAATGTAACCTAGCTACCACACAGAGAGTGATGTAATGTATGGATGGATGACCAGGCAATGTAACCTAGCTACCACACAGAGAGTGATGTAATGTATGGATGAATGGCCGGGCAATGTAACCTAGCAACCACACAGGGAGTGATGTAATGTATGGATGGATGGCCAGGCAATGTAACCTAGCTACCACACAGAGAGTGATGTAATGTATGGATGGATGGCCAGGCAATGTAACCTAGCAACCGCACAGGGAGTGATGTATGGATGGATAGATGGCCAGGCAATGTAACCTAGCTACCACACAGAGAGTGATGTAATGTATGGATGGATGGCCAGGCAATGAAAACTAGCAACCGTGCAGGAAGTGATGTAATGTATGGATGGATGACCAGGCAATGTAACCTAGCTACCACACAGAGAGTGATGTAATGTATGTATGGATGGCCGGGCAATGTAACCTAGCAACCGCACAGGGAGTGATGTATGGATGGATGGCCAGGCAGTGTAACCTAGCAACCGTGCAGACTGTGATATAATGTATAGACGGATGGCTAGGCAATGTAACCTAGCAACCGCACAGGGAGTGATGTAATGTATGGATGGATGGCCGAGAAATGTAACTTGGCAACCGCACAGGGAGTGATATAATGTATGGATGGATGGCCGGGCAATGTAACCTAGCAACCGCACAGGGAGTGATGTAATGTATGGATGGATGGCCAGGCAATGTAACCTAGCAACCGCACAGGGAGTGATGTAATGTATGGATGGATGGCCAGGCAATGTAACCTAGCAACCGCACAGGGAGTGATGTAATGTATGGATGGATGGCCAGGCAATGTAACCTAGCAACCGCACAGGGAGTGATGTAATGTATGGATGGATGGCCGGGCAATGTAACCTAGCAACCGCACAGGGAGTGATATAATGTATGGATGGATGGCCGGGCAATGTAACCTAGCAACCGCACAGGGAGTGATGTAATGTATGGATGGATGGCCAGGCAATGTAACCTAGCAACCGCATAGGGAGTGATGTAATGTATGGATGGATGGCCAGGCAATTTAACCTAGCAACTTTTGACATATGACACATGACATACTTATGATCATTTGATTTTCCCGTCACCGAGCGAGTTGGTTGTTGGGTTAGAGTCACGCAGCTATGAGCTTGCATTCGGGAGATAGTGTGCTCGAAGCCCACTGTCGGTAGCCTTGAAGATGGTTTTCCATGGTTTCCCATTTTCACCCCAGACAAATGCCGTGGCTGTACCTTAATTGAGGCCACGGTCTCTTCTTTGCTGCTCCTAGTCCTTTCCTGTCCCACCATCGCCATAACACCTGTCTGTGTTGGTGCGACGTAAAGCAAACGCATACAAAGAAAGAAAGATTTTTCCATTGAGAAATTTGACAACATTTCTGTTTCATTTTTTATTTATTTATATATTTATTTACTGATATGACAATTTCAGACTTTGTCTGTTAGTGTAGTTATCATCCCTGACTTGTAAGTAAAACTGTATTGAATTGACTATCTAGTGCGCCTTCCATTTCAACCTAAGTCCGTTTTTCAAGATTTACGGAATGCATAAAGCATATGTGAAAAGAATAATTATTTTCATTTTGTAATTACCACCCGACATTTTAGACAGGTTTTTCCTACATCCTGTAGATGGCCCACATGATAAGGTGAAGTATATAGGTCTGGGTCTTTCATTCCACTGGAATGCTACCGAACACACCAGGGGATCCTTTCACTACAGATAGTTCAAATTATCTGGAAAGAAACTGATTAATTGTTTAGGTCCAAGCGTTTAATGTCGGCTAAGGCCTAATTACATAGCACATTCCTGAGATAACAGGTAGGGGCGGCACACAGCATTGCAGTAGCTGTAGAACTCATTTGTGATATCATCGGAACAGTATGTTTTGTAAAGTTATAGTGGCAGCTACTGGAAGATAATGATCTTTAAAATCGAAAATACCTCCTGTTGTTCAGTATAATTAAAACGTTCATTGGAAAACGAACTTGTGACATTTCTCATTGTCATACCCCGGAATTATATCAAAGTGGGTTTAGACAATGCGCGTGTTAACTAGACTTTCACAATGTCCCTTCATTGTTAGCAGTGTAATTTGAGTACTATATATTGACACGTTAGCGTCAGATAACATCGTTAAGTTACGTGGTTGTCTCATCGAGCGATTCTTACAGATTTTTTCCCCTGTGAAAATCTAAAATGTACATTAATGTTGTATTTCCTGTTACAAACGGGATTTGAAATCTGAATTGAATAGTTATTTTTTAGAAGGGCATTAGTCACTATTTCGGCCATTTTAGTGTGTAAGAATGTTGCGAACTATGATAATAGTAACATCGTTTTGTGTTTACGGGACATCAGTCTCTACACTCAACAAACCGTAACTAGGTTGGGAACGCTGAGCCTTCTGTTAAGTTAACGCCTGCCACATTTTATTCGGTGCTGAAGAGGTCATTGAACGTGTTATAAACAGTAGCAAACCAGAAAGGTTTGTTATCAGGATAGTAAAGATTTCAAACAATCGTGGAAAATGAACTATAAGGTGATCACAAAGTCACGCACTTCAAATTAAACTTTGTTATAACCTGTATCCTTGTTATTATAATTTTATATCCTCCTGCTAGAAGGCATTGTAGGAATGTGAACACCGAGTATAAATAAGATTTGTCGTGTATTACTCATACGATGTCTACGGTGTACTTTGCCTATTGTTTCACGAACATGTCGATCTCCCAGGAGCTAAAGTGTTCACCGTCAAACATAATTTTGCCAACCGTCTCTATGCACGTGTTGCAGACGAGTTTCTGTATTTCTGAAGCTCCTAACAAATTGGCAATAACGAGACTAACCAAACGTTTTGCGCGGTGAGCGTCTCATTTCGAAAATATTCTCTCCCTTTTTTTGCCCGTGCCTCAGCCGTCTGAGCCACTCAGCCCGGCTTGTAATGAAAGATCTATTGGTAGTTCAAAGTGTGTCAAACACAAGAAATGGTATTGTTATTATTACTATTATGTTGTTCGAAGTGTGGGTTACTGTAGTCAGGTCCTAGTTCGTGAACGTAAAGGAAATATTTTTGTTGAAGCAGCGTAAAACCTCGAGGAAGCTCGAGGAAGTGGAAAGGATTGTAAATAAACTACATCGTCATAAAGCAGCAGGAATAGATGAAAATGGACCAGAAATGGTGAAATATAATGGGAAAACAGGGATGAAGTAGCTTCATAGAGTAATAATTGGGGTATTTCATATCTTTACATCGGTCTGTTCCCAGAATATCTTGTTCATAATAAGTAACAGACATGAAAGTAACGAGAATGATGGCTGGTGCAGATAGCGGGAAACAATGGCAGTAGGGTACTCGGAACAATATGAAAGCAAAGTTATGAATGATGGATGAAGCTGTTCGCATAAACTGGCTTCAGTGGTGAGGTCATGCGAGTTGAATGGAGAAGGATAGGTTTTATCACTAAGCTTAATGTGTGCACATGTTTTTTCAAGTATCTTTATACTGTAAATATAGTGAACCACAGTGTCAATACTATTAACAATTCAAGAGTATAGTTTATATAAATTGGATAAGGTCTTCAGACCAATGTTTGTTTGAGGATTGAATAAGACTGATGATGCCCGGTAAAAGAGTGGCGAAAAATGTACCTTTAAAAATGGTAGTGTCTAATGTTCATTTAACCACGCAACAGTGGATTGTATTGAATAGGTGGTGTAATAAAATACCCCTTGTGTAAACTTAGTGATAAAGCTGTTTTCAATACGAAACAATGGCGAGAATAATGGTTTGTAATGAAGGATAGGTTACCAAGAGAATAATGGACTCAGTCATGGAGGGTAAGAGACGTAGAGAGAGATCAATACGGTGATGGTTATATTCAGTTTCTAATGATTTAAGATTAGAAATATGAAATTGGGAACATGCATCATTTTCAAAAATATTTTTTTTTGAAAAGTACACCAATGAAATAATACGTAAACGTATTACATTGTGGTATGTTGCCTTGTTTTCTACCATTAAAAAAATATTTAATAGTGCCTTTCCGCAAGGCGAGTGAAACGGCCTCTGACGTAAGCGGCGCGCTGTGACGTCACGATCCCGTATCGCATGGAGCTCTACCAGCCGTTGTGCATCAGCCGTTGCTAAAGCCGATTATTTATTATTCATGATCGCGAATAACTTCAGAATGACAGAAGAAAGGTTCAAAACAGCACAATCAGACAATCTATCATGTGTAGATGTCATCATTCTTGAAAAATAGTGACTTTTGTGGCCGCAGAATTTCGCGGATAAAAAGCAAGTTTGTAAGTGGCATCTTTTATATACGTGCAATGTACTGTAACCCATAGTATTAGGATAACAACTGAACCTGGATAGATATCACATCACTTTCAACATTTCCTTCTAGACTGATTCCCCTATTAAAGAATAACATTACATTTTCGGGCTTTCAGCATTAGTAAAGTAAGAAATCGGATTTCAGCACTAACATAAACATATAGGTAGCATTATAGTACTAGTCCGCTTCTGTGGTGTAGTGGTTAATGTGTGCCATTCCCGGAGGCCCGGTTTCGATTCCCGGCTCTGCCATGAAAGTTGAAAACAAATAGTACGAGGGCTGGAACGGGGTCTACTCAGCCTCGGGAGGTCAACTGAGTAGAAGGGTTTCGAATCCCACCACAGCCATCCTCGAAGTGGTTTTTCGTATTTTCCTACTTCTCCTCCAGGCACCTAAGGCCACGGCCGTTTCCTTCCCTCTTCCTTGTCTATCCCTTCCGATCCTCCCATCCTCCAACAAGGCCCCTGTTGAGCATAACAGGTGAGGCCTCCTGGGCGAGGTAATGGCCCTCCTCACCAGCTGCATCACCATACTCAAAGTCTCACGTTCCAGGACACTGCCCTTGAAGTGGTAGAGGTGAAATCCCTCGCTGAGTCCGAGAGAAAACCAACCCTGAAGGATAAACTGATTAAGAAAGAAAGAAAGAAGGAAAGAAAGAAAGATCATAGTACTATAGGGCTATAATCTATCATTCCCAAAAAAATATATATTTATGGTTGGGACAACTGGCCTACTCACTTCCGGGGCCCATGAAAGAGAATTAAATATCTTTGTGGAGGGAAAAAGTTAAACATGATAAAGGTAAATATGACTTCATCTAGTTTTCACAAGTCGGGCTGAGTGGTTCAGACTGTTGAGGTGCTGGCCTTCTGACCCCAACTTGGCAGGTTCGATCCTGGTTCAGTCCGGTGGTAGTTGAAGGTGCTCAAATACGTCAGCCTCGTGTCGGTAGATTTACTGGCACGTAAAATAACTCCTGCCGGACTAAATTCCTGCACATCGGCGTCTCCGAAAATCGTAGAAGTAGCTAGCGGGGCGTGAAGCCAATAACATTAATTACATTTGGCTTTTAACAAGCTGAGCACATTTTAGTCGTTCAATACAGGAATGTCTTTGGGTGCTGTGACTTTAATTTTTTTTTCTGTTTGCTTTACGTCACACCGTCACATAATGGCGACGATGGGACAGGAAAGGCCTAGGAATGGGAACAAAGCGGCCGTGGCCTTAGGTACAGCCTCAACATTTGCCTGGTGTGAAAATGGGAAACCACGGAAAACCATCTTCAGGGCTGCCGGCAGTGGGGTTCAAAACCCACTATCTCCCGGATACGAGCTCACAGCTGCGCGCTCCTAACCGCACGGCCAACTCGCGCGGTATTTTTACCCTTCGGTTTATTGACTTGGCTTGTATAACCTAAAACTTAGGCTAAGTTGGATTATATTTTAAACACCTACATCACTATTTTCACCTGTGTGCAATTATGTTATTTATTTCATTAATATTATGATAATTATTATAATTGAGCATTGTTAACTTATAAGACTCCAACAGACAAGCATTGGTTTTGTGTAGAGTTATACATTTGTTAAATTCACGTCGTTTCCTTTCATGATGTACACGCCTATTCTTTGCTACATTATAGGGTATTTAGATATAGCCTAAATTTCTTTACCAATTAAGCTCTTCAATAAAGACATACATAACTGTCCCATGCCAAGATATATTGGTAGAATTAGAGCTGTCAAAATGGTTCATAACCCCTTTGATTTATTATCTTGACATGGATCACCCAAAACATAGGTTAGGTTTGGAGAATACTTTAATAATCAGCATTATTTAATGCACCGTTTATTACTTTCATATTCCAAGATGTAATTGAAGCATTTAAATAAAGCATCATACATTAAAATTTAAAGTTTTACCACTAGAACAGCTGACATGGAAAAGTGATTTGAAAATTCAAACAAATTCATCTTACGTTAAAATTTTCAAAAAAATAAACTGTAGACTTTTCCGATATATCACCAGCATTTCTCCAGCTCGCCAAAATCCATTTCTCCCTAGTTTTAGCGTCTTTGGAACATTTATAAACAATTTGTTTGGGATGGTATGCGATGTGCTATTGCACATCGGAACTCTACACCATTTATAAGTTTTCTGCCTCACTGTCTGCACAGGATTCATTTTAAGTCTAAAATATACCACTCAGATTATTATCCAATGTATAGACCTCGAATTTAACCATACTAGACACCAACGTAAAGTAGAAATACGCGAAGTGTATCCTGCTTCTCACAGCACACTGCGTGTTATTTCGTCTGCTAATTCAGTCAACCTGTACGATGACGTCAGGCCAATGAGATCGCGTACTTGCGTGACGTGACATTTTCGTAGATTTTTATCATGTTTGGAGTTATTATTTGTACATTCTGATCACATTTTTGAATTCTGCATGCAATTTTGTATCAGATTAGCATATTTTTAATTAAAACCCCGGATCATGCATGTTCCCTATTAAAGGAGGCCACGGTGTTTGTTACAAATAGATAATTTTGGATAAGTTAAATCTCTGAAGCTTGCAAACTGAACGCTGAAAGGCATAACATTCTATATTTAAAAAGTATGTAATGTTTTTACATTACGTATACTATTGTTATTAAGAACATGAAGTAAAAGCTACCGTCACTTATCTCTAGAAGGAATACTAGTTCGATTTAGTTGTGATTATGTTCTTGCGAGTCACTGCGCACCTCACGTGTTTATGGAGATGCAGCTTTAATCAAGATATTACTTCTTGAGTGTACATGAGCTTGGCCAATGCCCCTGGGCTGTATCCAGTGAGCACGAAGGGTAATAAACGACCTGGCAGCCCCTGTCGACACCTACCACTTTATTAGCTTTTGTTCATGCCTGGTCTCGCACTTTCAGCTCCAACCAGACCTCTACAGCCGTGTGGTCTTGCCTTCCTAATTGGTTGCACCCGACTAACATGAACTTTGTCTCTAGTCCGACACTCAGAAATCCTCCTCTAGATAATTCAATATGTATGTTAAGTTAGAATTGATAAATCTAGACATTATACGAAAAATCCGATTATTATTCATAAATTAATATGTTTGGATGTATTATATGTCATCACATTTACGGGACATTGATAAAAATTGCTTTCTCTTCACTGGAAAAAATGTAAGAAGTCCTCAATGACATGTTCTGATTTCTTGAAGCGTTGTTGGAAAGAGTCAACAGTGCGTGTAACAACTCAAGATGAGCGTGTAAAATACCAAATTCATGATCGTGAGCAAGCGGAGGTCAATCCAGGCTAGACTCGTGCTTGGTACCGAGGAGATAGAGTCTGTTCGACAGTAAAAGTACCTTGGTTGTAATCTGCATGAACAATGGGTGCTCAGCCAAGAGATCAAGCACGAATTGAGAATTCGCGAAAAAATATCCGCAGCAACCACAATGTAGATCTGAGGCTGCCCCCGAGTGGTCAGGGGCTATGTTATTACCATCACTAATGTATGTAATGGAAGGATGGACTCTAACACAGACCCTGTGCAAGAAGCCGGAGGCCTTCGAACTGTGGGTCTATCGGCAGATGTTACGTATGTCGTGGACTGAAAGAGTAAACAGTACTGAGGTGAAGGAAAGACTAAAGAAGAAGACCAAAGTATTCCCTTCCATCAAGAAGTGGAAAAGTGAATATTTCGGACACGTGACATGGAATGAAAAATACAGGATCCTACAGTTGGTGATGCAGGTGAAGATCTCAGGACAACGGAGAGTGGACCAAAGAAGATTCTCCTGGCTAATGAACCTGAGGGACTGGTTCGAGACGAGAGCGGTGTCACTTTTACGTGTGGCAGACCGAGAGATTAGAACAGACATGATGAACATCATCCATCGATAGAAGACCATATGGGTTCTTTAATACTTTTGTTACTGGTTAAGAAAACCCGTGAGGGGTGACCCCGCCGTGATTGCGTTAGCAATAATACATATGGGTTCACTGTTGGCATTCGGAAAAGTTCAAAGCGCTGCCTTCCTAAGGTTGTCTTGCGGTTCTCAAACTGCCTTGATGCTTCTTCTGTCCACTCTATCACCGAGCTCAATAGCTGCAGTCGCTTAAGTGCGGCCAGAATCCAGTAATCGGAAGATAGTGGGTTCGAGCCCTACTGTCGGCAGCCCTGAAGATGGTTTTCCGTGGTTTCCCATTTTTACACGAGGCAAATGCCGGGGCTGTACCTTAATTAAGGCCACGGCCGCTTCCTTACACTTCCTAGGCCTTTCCTATCCCATCGTCGCCATAAGACATATCTGTGTAGGCGCGACGTAAAGCAAATAGCAAAAAAAAAAAAAAGTTCACTCGATCAGCCTTTTATAGTTTTTCTTAGCACTCTTCGGGTATTCATTTAGGGAAGCTTGATGACCAGCAGCATGTTCCAAATGCCGGCGGTAAAAATTAACAATGCCATTAAAACGACGCAACTCTTGAAGTGTATCAGGAGGCTTGTTATTAGCAATTACAGCTACTATTTCAGGATCCGGCTTGGTTCCTTCTGGAGTAATTAAATGATGAATATACTCCTCTGATGACCTAGATGCTCCATAATGTCATACAAATATGCAAAATCGGAGTCTAATCCTTTCAGAACTTTAGTAATGAATCTTTGGAAGGTACTAGGTGCATTTCTCAATCCAAAAGGCATGAAATTGATAGGTGTGATAACTACACTTGTTTCCTTGTCTTCGGCTATTGGTAGCCCAGCTGGTAGAGTGCCTAAAGAAGGTCAATTTTTTAGAATATCTTCTTTCTCTGGAGAATGGAATTTACGTCGTCTATGTAAGGAACTGGGTAGCGATCAGGAAGAGTCCGGTCATTAAGATGATGGTACTCTCCACAAACTCGCCGCCGGCCATATGACTTAGCTACCACGTGTAAAGGACTCGCCCACTGGGATTTAGAGGGACGAATTACGTTGTGATTCAGAAGGAACCGAAACTCTTCTTTCGCAAAGTTCAATTTATGTGGACCTAACCTTCGAGCTTTTGAGTACATAGGAGGGCCACTACCAGTTATGATATAGTGTTGAACTTCGTGATTGATCTCCCTGGACATGAATATGGGTTTTGTCAATTCCGCATTTTGCTGAGATGTTTGGAGAATTTTCAAGTGACATGGAATGAACTTGTAAAATCAGCTGAATCAATTGTACACAAAACCGCACCGATGTTTAGCTGGGTATTATTGTCAATCAACACCCTGCCTTGCAAGTCTATTAGAAGGCCACGTTGATGCAGAAAGTCTGTTCCGGTTATAACTTTTGTGGTGTTGGCTCCTTTTGAAAGACCACTCGAAACTGCTCTTCAAACCTAAGTTAAGACTCAACAATTCAGATGCATTAGCTACGCATTTTAAGTCTGGTACTCTACCTTGCGGAGATCGTGGTATAACGGACACATCAACACCGCTAACAAAAATAAATATTAACCTGACTTTATGACCCTTGCGAAGAAACGACATTCGCTGCATGGATTAACTTCTGCAGCGGAATACTCAGCCGCTATTGAGTCTCCCCCTTGGATTTTCCCAAATTCTACCATCGACAGAGTTGGACACATTTTTCAGGGTTGCATTTTGAATCAAAACGATAGTAAAAATAGCAATACTATCCCAACTATCGAATCTGGACTTACTGCGACCTCTTCTGCAAGATCGTTGTCTCCACTGTTGATGACTTTCTTGAGCTCTACTTTTCCGAACTCCGTTCTCAATCTGAAAGGCATGAAATTGATTGGTGTGATCACCACACTCTTTTCCTTGTCGTCTTCGGCTATTGGTAGCCCATCTGATAGTGTGCCTAAAAAAGGTCAATTTTTGAGAATATCTTTTCTGAGGAGATCCTGCACCGATAGCGACGACGAAGCAGCTACCGAAGACGACTGTCGTGGAGAAGTTGACTGAAGTTCATCGACGTTTATATTTCCATTATTCGGTCGGCCATTTGTGCTAGTTTATCTACTTGTTCCTTGGAAACATCCAGCATATTTTTAATATTCCTTGGAAGTTTGTCCAGCCAGAGGGTTTTTAATGTTTTGCCGGAAATGTTCGATTCACCATAACCTCTTCGGAGGCTTCAGAGTAGTGGCGATTGAGAAATAGAAGGGGAGGGGGAGAGGGGCAAAAATCCGGATAAACTAAAATCCAAATACATTACATGTTTTATAATCTCTTAACATAAGTTGTAAAGTAAGTTAATACGTTTTCTTACATTTACGACTCTGTTTTATGCACTAAAATAATGTGAGTTTTTCCTGTTTTACATTTGTATATCGTTTGCGCGCAGCACAATCACGAAGACGTTTTACTAACAACAGTTCTGCCGGTGTGGTTTTAGTCGAGGTTTCTAAACAGGCCATCAGTTTGTCCAGCTACATTGTTGCCTCTCCATGAGTCATTGTTTCTTCTGATGGAGCGCCAGTTTCATTTTCGAATTCACCGCCAGTGAATTAGTAGCATTGCATTCAGAAGAGCGTGAGTTCGAAGCTGTCCTGGGAATGGTTTTCCACGGTTTTCCCTCTCAATTCCAGGCGAATGCCGGGACGGTACCTTTGATAGACCGTGGTCGGATTACTTCTAATTCTTCTCCTTAACTATCCTTGGCGGAAAATACATTCAAGAAGAGTCGACCCCGTAAAAGAAATACTGTACAAGTAAAAATAATTTTTTGTTACTTTCGATCCGGATAAACCAGAGATCCACATTAATGAGGGCCGGATAAACGAGGTTCTTGTGTGTATAGCAAGTGGAATACAATTATCCCCTAGTACGTCGGCACTGCATTGTGCTTATCACATGTATAGCTTGCAGTTGTGTCGTTACAGGCGTTCTAGCCGGCTAGTGTCTTGGAAAGTTGTGGTATCCAACTGATGAGCCCGTACCTCACTGGGGAGAAACACTGGTAATGTTTGACGATTGAGTTTCCTGAATTCTATTAAGAATGAGGAATCATTATTTTCTCTTGTTAAATATTGCTACTACTAATAAGAAAATAATGTTATTGACGTCCCACTAACTACATTCACGGTTTTCGGAGGCACCAAAATGCTGGAATTTTATCCTGTATGAGTTATTTAACGTGCCAGTAAATCTACCGACACGAGGCTGACGGATTTGAGCACCTTCAAATACCATCGGACTGAGCCAGCATGGCTTGCCAAGTTGGGGTCAGAAGTTGAGTGCTCTACCGTCCGAGCTATTCAGCCCGGCAAAAATCTTGCTACTTAAATCAAAATTATATTTAATTATATTTCTTTACATGGAACCAAATCCTATCAAAAATGTGTATACGAACAAACCGGTACCGAGTTCGATAAATGCAGTCGGGAGATAGTGGGTTCGAACCTCACTGTCAGGAGCCTTGAAGATTGTTTTCCGTGGTTTCCCATTTTTACACCAGACAAATGCTGGGGCTGTACCTTAATTAAGGCCACGGCCGCTTCCTTCCCATTCTTAGGCCTTTCTTATCCCATCGTCGCCATAAGACCTATCTGTGTCGGTGCGACGTAAATCAAAGAGCAAAAAAATAAAAAAGCCGGTGAGATTCAGACAATAGAGGCCTGCTTAAGCAGCTGTAACCTACGCCAAATTAATTTTAAATGAGAAGTAAGTACGACCTCATTGCACGGTTACGCAGGTAGATGAATTACTATACAGAAGACGACTATCGCGTTCACTGGATTACAACAGTACGTAATATGGGTGAGGGGACATTAAATTACGGACAAACTGATACTGATTATGTCGCACATGGGCGTAACGTTGGAGTAAATTAGCTTCTCTTGAACAGAATTTTAACAGAAAGAACCATCAGGAGGGATATAAGCACCATTAATTCTAAGTATAGAGCAGAAACATTAATGTCTCCATCCATGCAACTTATGTGTTGTTAATCCGTGATTTGACCCATTGTACTCCTTTGAGAATAACATTTTTTCTCAACGGCATTTCAGCAAAACGATGTAAGGACGTTCAAAAGTCGAATATGAAGAAGTAGCAAATTAATATCAGCAAATGTAGCATCTGATCGGCCGATGTGGTGATGTCTTATGCATGAGGGAACATAGCATTTTGAAAAACAGAGGTAAAGTCACGAATACGTTAAAAGAGTTCGTAGTAAAGAGCGAGAATGTCACAGAACAAGTGACAAACAGTTTCTACAACGAGCTTTGGTAGTTTTGGTGAGCTTAGCTGTGCGGCAGAGTTGGTGGATCCAGAATTGGTCTCATCAGCCATCGAAGTATCCATATGACCTTTATGCACTCGGAAGACGTCATTGTACTAACCAGCGAGTGATTGCTTACAATAATAATAATAATAATAATAATAATAATAATAATAATAATAATAATAATAATAATAATAATAATAATAATGGCGTATAGTCTCCGAAAAGGCCTGGTGCAGGTCTTTTTTCCTAGTAGATGGTCTATAGGTGACCTGCATATCTGCTGAGGACATCACTAACACCTAGCCTCCGAACCAGACGAATTAACCCATTAAGGTTAAAATCCTCGTGCCGACCGGGAATCGAACCCGGTCCTCTTGCACGAAAGGCCAGTTTACTAACCATTTAGTCACGGAGCTGAGCATGATGATGAATGTAGTACACAAAGAACAAAGTACAACAATAAAGGGAAAGACAATTTCGTGTGGCTATTTCTAGCCGAGTGCAGCCCTTGTAAGGCAGACCCTCCGACTTCAGGACTTGTTTCCATATGTTTAGAGAAAACTCTCTGTTGAACCTGTCGATGATTGAGCGTTCCTTTTTTGTATTTGCAGCTGCAGTGCCATCTAGAGGAGATGCGTGGTGGCTGACGAGAGAGAGAGAGAGAGAGAGAGAGAGAAAGAGCAGTAGCCTACTCAGTTAACAACAATCAGAGTAATATTATTGTAATTCTGATTTAATGGGCATTGGGCACTGAAGTCCATAAGTGAGGTATCATATCTGCCTTCCTTCATGCCTCTTTTATCATATTATTTATCTTCGTGCTTTCCTTCTCACCATGATGGTTATCTTAATTATCTTCTTTATCTATATCGGACCATGATCACGCCGATTTGTCCCCAATGACAAAAACGACCATCATCGTCATTTAACTCGTTACCATGACGATATCAGCGATGTTCGGTGTTGATGGACTTTGCTCTGAAAGTTCGTGAAGGTGTCTGTTATCACAACCCCTTTCCGAATCATTGGCTGAATAGTCAGCGTACTGGCCTTCGGTTCAGAGGGTCCCGGGTTCAATTTCCGGCCGGGTCGGGGATTTTAACCTTTATTGGTTGATTCCAATGGCCGGGGGCTGGGTGTTTGTGCTGACCCCAACATCCCTGCAACTCACACGCCACACATAACACTACCCTCCACCACATTAACACGCAGTTACCTACACACGGCAGATGCCGCCCACACTCATCGGAGGGTCTGCCTTACAAGGGCTGCACTCGGCTAGAAATAGCCACACGAAATTATTATTATTATCATCACAACCCCTACAATAAAAATGTATGGGATATGCATGATTGGGAGATTTTTTCTAAAACTTTTATCATTTACAGGTTTTTGATGGAGCAAGTACATCTGGAGATATACTGAAGTTATGATCACGTATAGCACCGTTATGTGTATTTCTTTGGTAAAAGTTTATAATAATAAAATATCGGAAATTACACTTTGTACAACTTCTATAATGCACAGTTTTTGGTACAACTAATGTTTACAAAGAAATATGACACTTCCTATTAATAATAAAATAATAATAATCGTATGGCCTCAGCTACCGTGTGCAGACATTTCAATTTGACGCCATCTGGCTGTCTGCTCGTCAATTTCGACGTTCCGTTTTTCTCTAGGCCCCC
This sequence comes from Anabrus simplex, assembly GCF_040414725.1. Classification (NCBI taxonomy): domain Eukaryota; kingdom Metazoa; phylum Arthropoda; class Insecta; order Orthoptera; family Tettigoniidae; genus Anabrus; species Anabrus simplex. The sequence goes on from NC_090267.1 coordinate 289,535,482, forward strand.
ACTAGGTGGCAGACCGAGTAAACCGAAACTCTCTTGGGCGTCTATGGCTGAGATTTAATTAATTTTGTCGGGTAAACACCAAATGTGTCACCAGAGATCTTTTACATGCCGACATCGTACGACATGGAGTGTCGAATGGACTTTTTTCCGCCCTTCAAAAATCCGACTACCTCTGCCGGGTTTGAACCCGCTATCTTGGGATCCGGAGGCCGACACTCTACCGCTGATCCTACGCCACTGTGCACTAACCAAATAAAATTTCACCTAGTGCATTATCCGGATATCTCTGAACTTAAATACAGAGTTTCAAAAAATTCTGTCTTCCCGTTCCTTTTGTGTGTGATATTCACACAAACAACCAGTCAGGGAAAAATTGAACTGAAGCCACTTTTGATTTATGAATAAATAATCCGAGAAGAAAACGAAGTGTGAGGTAAAAATTTATGTATAGACAAATTTGTCATTTTATTTATGTACGTAGATAAAGGCTGTCGTAGCCGTAGTTCACGGGGAAGTTTCTGTAGGACTCCAGCAGTAATGCCAATTACTGGAGACACGTGGCAGCAGAAGAGACAAAACACACCTCATCTAACAAGATTAGTTTGTCAATGTAATGTTGTTACTGATAAATTCTAGGGATTTTTGGCATTGTAGGCCAGGCCTGTCCAACGCGGTGTCAGTAGCATGCTTTATTGGCACTCTCCAAATGCAGATTTAATTCCACCAACTTTAACTATAGCTAAAAGTTTAGGATTTTATATTCTTACATGCTTACAAATCATCTGCTACGTAACAGATAGTTTAACGGAATTCGCTATTGAATTCGGATGGTATCGTGACAAGAAGCGGTGTGCTAGTTGTCTATAAGTGTTTTAAAACATTCAGACAATATTAGTCGGCATGTTTCTATATTCTTCTTCTTCTTCTTCTTCTTCTTCTTCTTCTTCATATTATCATTATTATTGTAATAATCGAACAGCGCCTGCACCTCCACATCCAAAAGTCAGGTGCGCCCCAGTACATGAAAGGTTGAATAGCCCTTTTGTAGGCCATCATATTATATTTTCTTCCAGTTCAACGATATTCAAGCATTCGAGGACTTGACTTGGAACACATTTTACGTTTCCTTTTTCCTACTAATTCTCCAAGTAATCGTAATTTCATGTCGTTCTTCCTACGTCAATAGACTTTCCTCATTATCTTCCTGACCAATAAGGGATAATGACCAAGCGATTTTCAGATTATAAGAACACTACCATCGCCTGCTGGTACGTTATTATGACGATTGAACAATATTTTTCCACGTCAGCGATGCTCGCCGTTGATGGTCTTGGAAATGAAAACTTAAATTTGTGAACAACTTTAGTATTATAACTCGTATGGTCTGCGTCCTTTTGTCTTCGATTATATCCTTGTGATTTAACATAACATCTATCAATAAATTTGCTTCCCGAATTGCTGCAGTCTGACAACGTCTTCTCTGAGCCATATTGGTGATATTCAGTTAATGCAAGTATAAAGGAAAGAGGACAATCAAAATAAGCTTCATATTTCCGACAATAGACAGCGCCTGAAAATCGGTCTGGTGAACTCTTGTTGATGTCCAGCAAGCAAAGCAAAGCATAATGCCAAAGAGATTTACACCTACGACAGTGTGTCTCCGTTGTAGCTACCGTCCATTTTACCCGCAGATAGTAGTATCAGCTCGAAGTCTGTTTCACAGTTCAACCATCGTAAACAAACCGAGCAGCCTGTTAAATTCTAACTAACCGATCTAAATCACCAGTGAGACCAATATCATACATTTTGAAAATTAATGAATTTTCTCCGTGCAGAGGAAGAGAATTAAGTTACGCGTGGAATATCCCTTCCAGTTTACGGGGCAGAAAACACATTTGAATCTTTAGTCTTGTAAAGCAGTTTCTCAGTGATCTCTCAAGCACCCTCCCCCTCTGTAGCGTGTCGAGAAACCACGAGTGTAAAATTCAATTCAAATATCATTCTCCAGGCGATGAGCAAGGAAGCGGTTATTCGTACCCTTGTTATTGCATTTTGAGTGGGTGGGGAGGATTCAGATATGTAAATAGGGACTGTATATTTTTCAATATTGGCCTTTGCTTCATGTACGTAGATGTGAGAAAAGTGGTAACTATGAGTGTTTTTATGATCAATGCCATTAAAATTCAGTGAATTTGCGGGTAAATAATGTGGAAACTGCTACACTTTACAAGTAGGATCATTAAATTCAATTTAACATTCCCTTGTGTAACATCGCTAGTCCATCATAAAATACACTTGCATGAGAAAATGTATTAATCAGCTATGCAGACTACAAAGGTCAGAACAAGCCTGAGTGAAGTCTCGGAATACTGTACACGCGACTCGTGTACCTGAACCCGATTTCAAGCTCATTGTCATGGTCTTGAACGATAATCGAAATGAAATCATCCTAACGATCTCTTCTCAAGTGGTGAGTAATCAGAACACTATAAGACAGGCGATCCGAATCTCAAAATGTAACTACATTGACGATCTGTTCTGAAATGATAATTAGAATTAAATAACCCTGACAGTCACGATCTCCAGAAGTAATAAGTATGACGATCTGTTCTGAAACAACAATCTGAATTAAATACTCTGGACCGAGCTCGATAGCTGCAGTCGCTTAAGTGTGGCCAGTATCCAGTATTCGGGAGATTGTAGGTTCGAACCCCACTGTCGGCAGCCCTGAAAATGGTTTTCCGTGGTTTCCCATTTTCACACCAGGCAAAAGCCGGGGCTGTACCTTAATTAAGGCCACGGCCGCTTCCTTTCCACTCCTAGCCCTTCCCTGTCCCATCGTCGCCATAAGACCTATCTGTGATGGTGTGACGTAAAGCAACTAGCAATAAATAAATAAATAAATAAATAAATAAATAAATAAATAAATAAATAAATAAATAAATAAATAAATAAATAAATAAATAAATAAATAAATAAATAAATACTCTGGTGATAACGCTCTCGAATGATGATTGTAATTTGTCGTCGAGCGGTGATAAAAAATCAGTCACCCTGACGATCTGCTCCTACTGGTAATCAAAATAGTCACTCTGACCATTTCATATCGAAAGAATTTTATTTCTTTCTTAGGTCATCAGCCCAGAGGCTGGTTGGATCCTCAAATAGTACCACCAAAGGTTATGCGGTTATATGGAAACCCCAAAAACCAAGGGCAGCACCAAAATGAGGCGTACTAGGCAAGATGAGGAGTGAGGTAGTTTGCCATTGCTTTCCTCACTGGGTCAGAAATTACTATTGCAGCACGACTGACCTTATGAGCAGCACCTTTCATAACACTCGGATGCACTAGCCGTGCTCTGAATGTCATTACTCGGCACTACCCAAACCCCAGCAACTTCCATATTGTCACAGCCATGGATGTTGACTGGGACTTCAGTGGAAGCTACACTTTACTCTGGCCTATGCCAAGAGATGGATGCAAAAGTACTGTATCCATCAAGAAATGACAGCAGGCAGATCGAAATCATACTGAATATATATGTTCAAGTGGCAATCACAACGAAATCACTTTGACGATCTGTTGTCGAGTTTTGATCAGAATAAAATCACCCTAACGATCTGCTCACGACTGGTGTTCAGTATGAAATCACCCTAACGATCTGCTCACGACTGGTGTTCAGTATGAAATCACCCTAACGATCTGCTCACGACTGGTGTTCAGTATGAAATCACCCTAACGATCTGCTCACGACTGGTGTTCAGTATGAAATCACTCTGACGATCTGCTCACGACTGGTGTTCAGTATGAAATCACCCTAACGATCTGCTCACGACTGGTGTTCAGTATGAAATCACTCTGACGATCTGCTCACGACTGGTGTTCAGTATGAAATCACTCTGACGATCTGTTCACGACTGGTGTTCAGTATGAAATCACCCTAACGATCTGCTCACGACTGGTGTTCAGTATGAAATCACTCTGACGATATGCTCACGACTGGTGTTCAGTATGAAATCACCCTAACGATCTGCTCACGACTGGTGTTCAGTATGAAATCACCCTAACGATCTGCTCACGACTGGTGTTCAGTATGAAATCACTCTGACGATCTGCTCACGACTGGTGTTCAGTATGAAATCACCCTAACGATCTGCTCACGACTGGTGTTCAGTATGAAATCACCCTAACGATCTGCTCACGACTGGTGTTCAGTATGAAATCACTCTGACGATCTGCTCACGACTGGTGTTCAGTATGAAATCACTCTGACGATCTGCTCACGACTGGTGTTCAGTATGAAATCACTCTGACGATATGCTCACGACTGGTGTTCAGTATGAAATCACCCTAACGATCTGCTCACGACTGGTGTTCAGTATGAAATCACCCTAACGATCTGCTCACGACTGGTGTTCAGTATGAAATCACTCTGACGATCTGCTCACGACTGGTGTTCAGTATGAAATCACTCTGACGATATGCTCACGACTGGTGTTCAGTATGAAATCACTCTGACGATCTGCTCACGACTGGTGTTCAGTATGAAATCACCCTGACGATATGCTCACGACTGGTGTTCAGTATGAAATCACCCTAACGATCTGCTCACGACTGGTGTTCAGTATGAAATCACTCTGACGATCTGCTCACGACTGGTGTTCAGTATGAAATCACCCTAACGATCTGCTCACGACTGGTGTTCAGTATGAAATCACCCTAACGATCTGCTCACGACTGGTGTTCAGTATGAAATCACCCTAACGATCTGCTCACGACTGGTGTTCAGTATGAAATCACTCTGACGATCTGCTCACGACTGGTGTTCAGTATGAAATCACTCTGACGATATGCTCACGACTGGTGTTCAGTATGAAATCACCCTAACGATCTGCTCACGACTGGTGTTCAGTATGAAATTACCCTGACGATCTGCTCACGACTGGTGTTCAGTATGAAATCACTCTGACGTTCTGCTCACGACTGGTGTTCAGTATGAAATCACCCTAACGATCTGCTCACGACTGGTGTTCAGTATGAAATCACCCTGACGATCTGCTCACGACTGGTGTTCAGTATGAAATCACCCTAACGATCTGCTCACGACTGGTGTTCAGTATGAAATCACCCTAACGATCTGCTCACGACTGGTGTTCAGTATGAAATCACTCTGACGTTCTGCTCACGACTGGTGTTCAGTATGAAATCACCCTAACGATCTGCTCACGACTGGTGTTCAGTATGAAATCACCCTAACGATCTGCTCACGACTGGTGTTCAGTATGAAATCACCCTGACGATCTGCTCACGACTGGTGTTCAGTATGAAATCACTCTGACGATATGCTCACGACTGGTGTTCAGTATGAAATCACCCTAACGATCTGCTCACGACTGGTGTTCAGTATGAAATCACCCTAACGATCTGCTCACGACTGGTGTTCAGTATGAAATCACCCTAACGATCTGCTCACGACTGGTGTTCAGTATGAAATCACCCTAACGATCTGCTCACGACTGGTGTTCAGTATGAAATCACCCTAACGATCTGCTCACGACTGGTGTTCAGTATGAAATCACTCTGACGATCTGTTCACGACTGGTGTTCAGTATGAAATCACCCTGACGATCTGCTCACGACTGGTGTTCAGTATGAAATCACCCTAACGATCTGCTCACGACTGGTGTTCAGTATGAAATCACCCTAACGATCTGCTCACGACTGGTGTTCAGTATGAAATCACCCTAACGATCTGCTCACGACTGGTGTTCAGTATGAAATCACTCTGACGATCTGCTCACGACTGGTGTTCAGTATGAAATCACTCTGACGATCTGCTCACGACTGGTGTTCAGTATGAAATCACCCTAACGATCTGCTCACGACTGGTGTTCAGTATGAAATCACCCTAACGATCTGCTCACGACTGGTGTTCAGTATGAAATCACTCTGACGATCTGTTCACGACTGGTGTTCAGTATGAAATCACCCTAACGATCTGCTCACGACTGGTGTTCAGTATGAAATCACCCTGACGATATGCTCACGACTGGTGTTCAGTATGAAATCACCCTAACGATCTGCTCACGACTGGTGTTCAGTATGAAATCACCCTAACGATCTGCTCACGACTGGTGTTCAGTATGAAATCACTCTGACGATCTGCTCACGACTGGTGTTCAGTATGAAATCACTCTGACGATCTGCTCACGACTGGTGTTCAGTATGAAATCACTCTGACGATCTGCTCACGACTGGTGTTCAGTATGAAATCACTCTGACGATCTGCTCACGACTGGTGTTCAGTATGAAATCACCCTAACGATCTGCTCACGACTGGTGTTCAGTATGAAATCACCCTAACGATCTGCTCACGACTGGTGTTCAGTATGAAATCACCCTAACGATCTGCTCACGACTGGTGTTCAGTATGAAATCACTCTGACGATATGCTCACGACTGGTGTTCAGTATGAAATCACCCTAACGATCTGCTCACGACTGGTGTTCAGTATGAAATCACCCTAACGATCTGCTCACGACTGGTGTTCAGTATGAAATCACCCTAACGATCTGCTCACGACTGGTGTTCAGTATGAAATCACCCTAACGATCTGCTCACGACTGGTGTTCAGTATGAAATCACCCTAACGATCTGCTCACGACTGGTGTTCAGTATGAAATCACTCTGACGATATGCTCACGACTGGTGTTCAGTATGAAATCACCCTAACGATCTGCTCACGACTGGTGTTCAGTATGAAATCACCCTAACGATCTGCTCACGACTGGTGTTCAGTATGAAATCACTCTGACGATCTGCTCACGACTGGTGTTCAGTATGAAATCACCCTAACGATCTGCTCACGACTGGTGTTCAGTATGAAATCACTCTGACGATCTGCTCACGACTGGTGTTCAGTATGAAATCACCCTAACGATCTGCTCACGACTGGTGTTCAGTATGAAATCACTCTGACGATCTGCTCACGACTGGTGTTCAGTATGAAATCACCCTAACGATCTGCTCATACTGGTGTTCAGTATGAAATCACCCTAACGATCTGCTCACGACTGGTGTTCAGTATGAAATCACCCTAACGATCTGCTCACGACTGGTGTTCAGTATGAAATCACTCTGACGATCTGTTCACGACTGGTGTTCAGTATGAAATCACCCTGACGATCTGCTCACGACTGGTGTTCAGTATGAAATCACCCTAACGATCTGCTCACGACTGGTGTTCAGTATGAAATCACCCTAACGATCTGCTCACGACTGGTGTTCAGTATGAAATCACTCTGACGATCTGTTCACGACTGGTGTTCAGTATGAAATCACTCTGACGATCTGCTCACGACTGGTGTTCAGTATGAAATCACTCTGACGATCTGCTCACGACTGGTGTTCAGTATGAAATCACCCTGACGATATGCTCACGACTGGTGTTCAGTATGAAATCACCCTAACGATCTGCTCACGACTGGTGTTCAGTATGAAATCACTCTGACGATCTGTTCACGACTGGTGTTCAGTATGAAATCACTCTGACGATCTGCTCACGACTGGTGTTCAGTATGAAATCACTCTGACGATCTGCTCACGACTGGTGTTCAGTATGAAATCACCCTAACGATCTGCTCACGACTGGTGTTCAGTATGAAATTACCCTGACGATCTGCTCACGACTGGTGTTCAGTATGAAATCACCCTAACGATCTGCTCACGACTGGTGTTCAGTATGAAATCACTCTGACGATCTGCTCACGACTGGTGTTCAGTATGAAATCACCCTGACGATCTGCTCACGACTGGTGTTCAGTATGAAATCCCTCTGACGATCTGCTCACGACTGGTGTTCAGTATGAAATCACTCTGACGATCTGCTCACGACTGGTGTTCAGTATGAAATCACCCTAACGATCTGCTCACGACTGGTGTTCAGTATGAAATCACCCTAACGATCTGCTCACGACTGGTGTTCAGTATGAAATCACCCTAACGATCTGCTCACGACTGGTGTTCAGTATGAAATCACCCTGACGATATGCTCACGACTGGTGTTCAGTATGAAATCACTCTGACGATCTGCTCACGACTGGTGTTCAGTATGAAATCACTCTGACGATATGCTCACGACTGGCGTTCAGTATGAAATCACTCTGACGATATGCTCACGACTGGTGTTCAGTATGAAATCACTCTGACGATCTGCTCACGACTGGTGTTCAGTATGAAATCACCCTGACGATCTGCTCACGACTGGTGTTCAGTATGAAATCACCCTAACGATCTGCTCACGACTGGTGTTCAGTATGAAATCACCCTAACGATCTGCTCACGACTGGTGTTCAGTATGAAATCACCCTAACGATCTGCTCACGACTGGTGTTCAGTATGAAATCACCCTAACGATCTGCTCACGACTGGTGTTCAGTATGAAATCACCCTAACGATCTGCTCACGACTGGTGTTCAGTATGAAATCACCCTAACGATCTGCTCACGACTGGTGTTCAGTATGAAATCACTCTGACGATCTGCTCACGACTGGTGTTCAGTATGAAATCACCCTAACGATCTGCTCACGACTGGTGTTCAGTATGAAATCACCCTGACGATCTGCTCACGACTGGTGTTCAGTATGAAATCACCCTAACGATCTGCTCACGACTGGTGTTCAGTATGAAATCACCCTGACGATCTGCTCACGACTGGTGTTCAGTATGAAATCACCCTAACGATCTGCTCACGACTGGTGTTCAGTATGAAATCACCCTAACGATCTGCTCACGACTGCTGTTCAGTATGAAATCACCCTGACGATCTGCTCACGACTGGTGTTCAGTATGAAATCACCCTAACGATCTGCTCACGACTGGTGTTCAGTATGAAATCACTCTGACGATCTGCTCACGACTGGTGTTCAGTATGAAATCACCCTGACGATCTGCTCACGACTGGTGTTCAGTATGAAATCACTCTGACGATCTGCTCACGACTGGTGTTCAGTATGAAATCACTCTGACGATCTGCTCACGACTGGTGTTCAGTATGAAATCACTCTGACGATCTGCTCACGACTGGTGTTCAGTATGAAATCACTCTGACGATATGCTCACGACTGGTGTTCAGTATGAAATCACTCTGACGATATGCTCACGACTGGTGTTCAGTATGAAATCACTCTGACGATCTGCTCACGACTGGTGTTCAGTATGAAATCACCCTGACGATCTGCTCACGACTGGTGTTCAGTATGAAATCACTCTGACGATCTGCTCACGACTGGTGTTCAGTATGAAATCACCCTAACGATCTGCTCACGACTGGTGTTCAGTATGAAATCACCCTGACGATCTGCTCACGACTGGTGTTCAGTATGAAATCACTCTGACGATATGCTCACGACTGGTGTTCAGTATGAAATCACTCTGACGATATGCTCACGACTGGTGTTCAGTATGAAATCACCCTAACGATCTGCTCACGACTGGTGTTCAGTATGAAATCCCTCTGACGATATGCTCACGACTGGTGTTCAGTATGAAATCACCCTGACGATCTGCTCACGACTGGTGTTCAGTATGAAATCCCTCTGACGATATGCTCACGACTGGTGTTCAGTATGAAATCACTCTGACGATATGCTCACGACTGGCGTTCAGTATGAAATCACTCTGACGATATGCTCACGACTGGTGTTCAGTATGAAATCCCTCTGACGATATGCTCACGACTGGTGTTCAGTATGAAATCACCCTGACGATCTGCTCACGACTGGTGTTCAGTATGAAATCCCTCTGACGATATGCTCACGACTGGTGTTCAGTATGAAATCACTCTGACGATCTGCTCACGACTGGTGTTCAGTATGAAATCACCCTGACGATCTGCTCACGACTGGTGTTCAGTATGAAATCACTCTGACGATCTGCTCACGACTGGTGTTCAGTATGAAATCACCCTAACGATCTGCTCACGACTGGTGTTCAGTATGAAATCACCCTGACGATCTGCTCACGACTGGTGTTCAGTATGAAATCACTCTGACGATATGCTCACGACTGGTGTTCAGTATGAAATCACTCTGACGATATGCTCACGACTGGTGTTCAGTATGAAATCACCCTAACGATCTGCTCACGACTGGTGTTCAGTATGAAATCCCTCTGACGATATGCTCACGACTGGTGTTCAGTATGAAATCACCCTGACGATCTGCTCACGACTGGTGTTCAGTATGAAATCCCTCTGACGATATGCTCACGACTGGTGTTCAGTATGAAATCACTCTGACGATATGCTCACGACTGGCGTTCAGTATGAAATCACTCTGACGATATGCTCACGACTGGTGTTCAGTATGAAATCCCTCTGACGATATGCTCACGACTGGTGTTCAGTATGAAATCACCCTGACGATCTGCTCACGACTGGTGTTCAGTATGAAATCCCTCTGACGATATGCTCACGACTGGTGTTCAGTATGAAATCACCCTGACGATCTGCTCACGACTGGTGTTCAGTATGAAATCACCCTAACGATCTGCTCACGACTGGTGTTCAGTATGAAATCACCCTAACGATCTGCTCACGACTGGTGTTCAGTATGAAATCACCCTGACGATCTGCTCACGACTGGTGTTCAGTATGAAATCACTCTGACGATCTGTTCACGAGAGGTGATCGGAGTGAAACCACCTTTCCGATCTCGAATAGTATTTTTCCGTCTTTCTTTCTTTCTTTCTCCGTCGCCTATTCTTCATCAATGCTGTAGGCGATAGTATTGCCATTCTTCGCAAATTTCTGAATCCGGTTTCCGACATTAGTAGAGTTTTGAGGGCGATTAACCTCTTCCGTCTATGAAATGCGTTGCTGATGCCCCTTTATGACTTTCTGCTTGTAAATTAAATGATAATGACTCCCCGGTTCCTAACCTCCTTTCAGACTTACTTTTGTTATCGTGAAAGCTATTCAGCTGAGAGTAAAATGTCGGAATTAGCATGTGGGGCAGTAGCATGCATGATACGTTAGAATGGAGCAGCAACAATAGACAATGGCCACCTCAATGAATGCCAACTATTTGCCATTGTCAGCCCAACAAGAAAGCAAATTACGCCTGCCGGTCGCCAAGAAAGTGTTGCGAGTGGCCGCCCACCCACTAGCTCCCGCAATTAGTAGCCGCAGTTTGGACCTGTGTTTCCGTTTACTACGGACAAAAGAAGCGCCCCCTAATTGCACCGCCCGCTAATTGAAAAGCATAGCCCCCTGTAGCGATGCCTAACACTTCAGAGGCGCTACTCATTCTTCGCTTGTTTATTAGGAAGGTTTTAGTTCTTTTGCTATTTCTTTATTAATGCCTTCTATTTTGTATATATTATTCTGTTATAATAGTTCATTGACTTAACACATATTCATGCTGTGCTCATTATTGAATTCTTTTAAACCTGATCTTTCCTTCAGTTCTGAGCCCGTTTTTAAATAACCTTTTTTAATTGGGCTATTAATTTGGCATGTTTGAGTGTTTTTCAAAGACTATGCTCTGAGAAGTCTCACATTTCAAAATTTTGGTTCACAGTCCATGAGAAAGTTCTAAAATCACTTCAGTCATTTCAATCAAGGATTTTATTTTAAATCCTGGTTCGAAACCTGGTCAATGCATGTGGTATTTTTGAAATAAACAGGGCCTACCACATCGAATTTGAGGTCCCGTGTTAGTGAACACGAATCGACGAAACCACCAATCACGTAAAACTACAAGCGTATTTTTCTTATTTTTGTATTATTATTATTATTATTATTATTATTATTATTATTATTATTATTATTATTATTATTATTATTATTATTATTATTATTATTATTCGACGTTCATTCTAATGTCAACGGTCTGAGGTGACAAACGTTTCAGCACTTTCCCCCGCAGCAGTTCCTAATGTGCTAGAAGCCAACGGCACGTAACTATCGAATTTAAATACCATCAAACGTAATCGCGGAATCAAACCAACGATCTCGGAATCAAAAGGACAAGTTTATATCAGGTGTGTCATTGAAGTCGTTCTGCACATAATAATATTGGTGGGTACATACACGCTGTCACAGTCACAGTCATTTTGCAACTCCCTTGTGTGACTGTGTAGGTTGGGGCCGCCGACCTTGTGCTGGCCCTATGTCAGCGGGTTGGAAAAATGCTTGGAAATACCTATTTTTCTTTAGCGATGGTTGAGATATATGAACGCTGTTGCGACATTGGGAAGGTCCTCAGGTTCCAGTGTTTCATGGAAGGGTGCGGATAACAGTGGAGTGGAGTGATTGAAATGTGGTTGAAGCGATGCGTGCTTGTACTGAAGTGCCGGTGAGGGTTGTTAGGAGGTGAGGCTACTGACGTTAAGACAGGAGTCTGTCATCCGTACTGGCATGCTTTTGAGGGGCTATGGTGAGTGGGGGATGAGGGATAATTTGGGCAAGCAGTGGGGTTGGCTGGCGCGGCTGACTTAAGTGTGGTTAGCTGTGGTTTCTTATGATTGTTATGAGAACTTGCAGTAATTCTATGGTGTGATTGAGGCGGTAGAGTGATGTTGGTTGCGACGGGTTATGAAGGAAGACTGATTTTAAGGCTTAAAAGAGACGGGGATGGGTTTTGAAGGTGCAGTCTTGAGTTCAGATATCTTCATCTGGAGTAAAGAGTCTGATAGCCTTCTTGAAGAAGGGTGAGCTAGGATACGAAGCGGTATGGTTGGCAAGGCAGTTAGCATACTTCACTTGCACACTTGGTACCGTGCAAACACTGTGGTGTTGCACGCCTGTTGCAGTAGGTATCCTCGGTACATTCTGCAGTTGAGTGGTGCAGTTAGAGGCAGTTGTAACACATATTTACCAGGGTATGGCTGATGTGATGCTTCCTGAGGTTCGTACGGGTTCGATTTTTGGGAGGAGGGGTGGTGTGGATGGAAGAGTTTTCCTATAAGTTTGGTGAAGTTGTAGGCCCTACCGGTTGGATATCGGATGACTGTTCGTTGGCTTGGGCGATTTGTAAGACTGTGGGATGAGTGGTCTGGGTTTTAATTTAGGTTTTTGAGTAGGGGAGTTTGTTTCCTCTTGGTTGGTTTTGCTGGCTTTGGCTTTGGAAGATTTGGTTTTCGTGAAGGCTAGGTGGGTGGGGTTGGGGATGATGGTCGAGGTGTGAGTTTGAGTGGTCACTGTGAGTGGTGGGGGTGAGGTTTCGAGTGCTGCGGATGATGAGTTCTGGTTCGAGCGGCTATTCTTCTTCTCCTCCGTGGCAGTGAAGATAATTATTGGCCTGAGGATGTCCTGAAGTGGGGATAATCTCTGAAGACAGTAATTACGGAGGAGGGTGATGATTAGCATGTTGTTATGAGATTCTTCTATTCCCTTTAAAAAAATATTTTTTTGAAAATGTTAACAGATATAAACAAACACTGCAATGCTTAATGGTAATATTTCTATTCTTATTCTCCTACCGCTTTTCGCACATCCTGGTGGAGTCGCGGGTGCGACCTGTCTTTCACACTTGTATCTGCCCTGTTTTACGGCCGGATGTCCTTCCTGACGCCTACCCTAAGTGGAGGGATGTATTTACTATTACGTATTCCTGTATGCTTGTTAGTGTGGTGTTTTTTGCGTGTGTATGAAGGCGAGAGTGTTGGAGCAAACACAAGCACCCAGTCCTGGATGCAGGGAATTAACCAAATGCGATTCAAATCGCTGACTGACTGGGAATAGAACCCGGAACTCTCTGAACCGAAGGCCTCAACGCTGACTGTTCAGGATGGGGGGCGGATCTAAATTTCTTCAGCTTATTCTAGTTACTTCTTGGGTCGCTGAAACCTCTCAGGCTTATTTTACCTCAGGCTGGAGGTTTGGTGCCCAATTCCTTTCCTGCTGTCACGTGATTTTTGGGATGGAAATCTTAGCCCAGAAAAGACCGGGATTCGAAACTTAGCCAGCAGCTATACCACCGAGCTAATCACGCCCGTCACTTGTAATATTTCTGTTGAAAAATTATTGAGAAATTATTTTATTTGTTATTTTTACTTATTTATTTCTCCTTATTTTTATTTCTTTCTTTACTTAATTAAATTTGAGTTTTAAACTCGATAATAATATGTGAATGATATCAGATCCTAAAATATCCTCTTTCAGAGAAACTGCAGTTACTGGAGGTAACTACAGCGCTTACGACTTTTTTTTCTTTTTTTTTTGCTAGTTGCTTTACGTCGCACCGACACAGATACGTCGTATGGCGACGATGGGACAGGAAAGGGCTAGGAGTGGGAAGGAAGCGGCCGTGGCCTTAATTAAGGTACAGCTTCAGCATTTGCCTGGTGTAAAAATGGTAAACCACGGAAATCTACTATCTCCCGAATACTGAATACTGGCCGCACTTAAGCGACTGCCGCTATCGAGCTCGGTGCTTACGATTTCTAACACGATAGTAAAATTTTTAACTATACGTATGGGCGGCACTTTTAATTTTATAACGTTTAACTTCTATTTCCTGTAATAAACGGGGCTCTACAATATGTAAGTTATGGTATGGAATTTCTACTTTGTGTAATGGAATTCCCAATAGATTCTCAAATGCCTCCACCAGGTTCCCACTGCCTACGAAGGTCACAGCTACTTTACAAATGTTAATAATAATAATAATAATAATAATAATAATAATAATAATAATAATAATAATAATAATAATAATAATAATAATATTGAATCAGCACGATGGAAATGGTCTACCACCTCACCAAAGATATCTATAACAGACGGTCAATATCTTTCAAATCCAAGCTTAGACATTACTTCGAACAGAAACTCTATACGCAGCAGAATGCCTCTCAGTGAATAATAAGTCTGGCAGAACAACTAGAAGCCAAAGGAAGGAAAGACTTAGGTACTTGAATTTTGTCCCATAGTAGTTATTTTGCGTTCAAGTGAAGAATTTACCGACGTGCGTAGTCATTGATTTCAAGAATGAAATCGCACGTTGCAAGTTTCTCAAAGAAGGGAAGTCCTCTCGTCTGAACTACGGTGTCGATGGGATGACTGTAATTCACGGGGATCTCTTTAAATAGGCTATTTTGTGTCAATATAAGGAATGATCTTAATTGGGGTAGTCACATAGAATGTAAATAAAGGTTAGAAATCTTTTCATATGGTTATGAGGGTATTTAGGGGTTGTAGTAAGGATGTAAGGGAGAGGGCGTATAAGACACTGGTCAGACTCCAGTTAACGTATGGTTCTAGTGCGTGTGACCCTCACCGGGATTACTTGATACAAGAACTGCAAAAGACTCGAGGGGAAGCAGCACGATTTGTTCTGGGTAAGTTCTTAGAAAGTAGTGTTACGAAAATATTACAAACTCTAATTAGGGGACTAACAGCTCAACTAAGTGGGATGCTTCGAGCTGTCAGTGGAGAGATGGCTTTGAATGACATTGGTAAACGAATAAACTTCAGTGGAGTCTTTAAAAGTAGGAAAGATCACAAAATGGAGATAATGTTGGAATTCAAGAGGAAAAATTGAGACGAATATTGGTGTATAGGAAGCGGGATTAGGTTTTGGAATAATTTAGCACGGGGGATGTTTGATGAATTTCCAACTACTTTGAAATCATTTAAGAAAAGACTAGGTAAATGACTGATATGGAATCTTGCACCTGGGCGACAGCCCTAAATGCAGATCAATGTTCATTGATTGATTGATTGATTGATTGATTGATTGATTGATTGATTGATTGATTGATTGATTGATTGATTGATTGATTGATTGATTGATTGATTGATTGATTGATTGATTGATTGATTGATTGATTGATTGATTGATTGATTGATTGATTGATTGATTGATTGATTGATTGATTGATTGATTGATTGATTGATTGATTGATTGATTGATTGATTGATTGATTGATTGATTGATTGATTGATTGATTGATTGATTGATTGATTGATTGATTGATTGATTGATTGATTGATTGATTGATTGATTGATTGATTGATTGATTGATTGATTGATTGATTGATTGATTGATTGATTGATTGATTGATTGATTGATTGATTGATTGATTGATTGATTGATTGATTGATTGATTGATTGATTGATTGATTGATTGATTGATTGATTGATTGATTGATTGATTGATTGATTGATTGATTGATTGATTGATTGATTGATTGATTGATTGATTGATTGATTGATTGATTGATTGATTGATTGATTGATTGATTGATTGATTGATTGATTGATTGATTGATTGATTGATTGATTGATTGATTGATTGATTGATTGATTGATTGATTGATTGATTGATTGATTGATTGATTGATTGATTGATTGATTGATTGATTGATTGATTGATTGATTGATTGATTGATTGATTGATTGATTGATTGATTGATTGATTGATTGATTGATTGATTGATTGATTGATTGATTGATTGATTGATTGATTGATTGATTGATTGATTGATTGATTGATTGATTGATTGATTGATTGATTGATTGATTGATTGATTGATTGATTGATTGATTGATTGATTGATTGATTGATTGATTGATTGATTGATTGATTGATTGATTGATTGATTGATTGATTGATTGATTGATTGATTGATTGATTGATTGATTGATTGATTGATTGATTGATTGATTGATTGATTGATTGATTGATTGATTGATTGATTGATTGATTGATTGATTGATTGATTGATTGATTGATTGATTGATTGATTGATTGATTGATTGATTGATTGATTGATTGATTGATTGATTGATTGATTGATTGATTGATTGATTGATTGATTGATATTCAGCGATTTTTGTAGACTGACCCAAGTGCTTTAAATGTCTTGGTCATTAACCTCCTTCTGTCCATACAATACTGACCCGCAACACAATGTGACTAGGCTCGAGTATTTTACGAGTGGTAAAACCAAGCTGCTTTATTTGCGGATGCTGTTCGGGGATTGATACGATCGTTGCTTTGCACCGTACTACAGCATCTGACATAGATATAAATTCATACTTTATAATAGTAGATTATAGACATATTTAAAGAAAAACATAATATTGATTTCTGTTTTAATTGCCTAGAAAACGCCGTATCAGTGTCTACAGAGCATTTAAGGTCTATTATTAAAATTCCTAAGTTATACTTCATGGATATTTTAAACCACCTCCACATTTTTGTAACAATGCCGAAATGGAGAGTTGTTGTTCACATCATTAGCCTCAACGTCTGTTTCTTGAAAGTGACATTTAGGATTATTTTATTGTATAATTCACGTGCAAATTTGATTTGTGTGGTAATGAAAACTGATTGTTGTATCTAGAATTAAATATTCCGTTGAAAGCAGCCATAATTATTGACAAAAACTGACAAACGTTCCTCATGCACCTTCAGATTTTCGTTTCTCAGTTCCTGTGCTACCGGGTGAGTTG
The DNA here is from genome assembly GCF_040414725.1 of Anabrus simplex. Lineage (NCBI taxonomy): Eukaryota > Metazoa > Arthropoda > Insecta > Orthoptera > Tettigoniidae > Anabrus > Anabrus simplex. Next base: position 289,552,947 of record NC_090267.1, read on the forward strand.
GCCGTGCGCGTAGAGGCGCATGGCTGTGAGCTTGCATCCGGGAGATAGTAGGTTCGAATCCCACTATCGGCAGCCCTGAAGATGGTTTTCCGTGGTTTCCCATTTTCACACCAGGCAAATGCTGGGGCTGTACCTTAATTAAGGCCACGGCCGCTTCCTTCCAACTCCTAGGCCTTTCCTATCCCATCGTCGCCATAAGACCTATCTGTGTCGGTGCGACGTAAAGCCCCTAGCAAAAAAAAAAGTTCCTGTGCTAAACGAGATTTAATTTTATATTGATGCGTGTGTAAAATGTTTCCAGGTCAGACGGACTAAAACAGACCGAATCTCAGTTGAATTTGGTGGCGCAATCGGATAGTTTTTACCTTCCCTTCTAAAGGTATCTGAATCAATCTCAGTTGAACTTTGTCGAATATAACAACATCGTGTTGTTGGCTTCTGAAACATCGAAAAACGCTTGCGCGACAAAGTTATCGAATCCCAACATGGTCAGTCGACATTGAAGTATGCTTAATGTGCGTCTTGTGTATGTAGATCTGTTGGGAACTTAACCAATCCTCTTTCACAACAGAATTCTCTCAATCAGCCATGGATTAAAACCGATGGACAGGCTTAATTGTAGGAGAGACGTTTTAATAAAAAGTACGTGAATTAATTAAATTCATAAATTAATTAAAATGGATCTAAAACAAGTGCAAGCATTTCTTTCCCTCTATATTAACGCAGGAAGAGGTTGCCCTCCTTAAATATAATGCAAGTATTGCCGATACATTTTCTGATGGTGATGGTGGTTTATGTACGAGTTTTGTCACAGCAGTCCACAGCCAAGTATACCAAATGGATTGAAGTTAGTCTAATATTTCGAATGGAAGTAGTGCGTATAACAGAGGATAATTTTGTAATTAATGTGCACTGGGAATTGGGAAGTAAATATCCAGAATTGAACTAGGAAACTATGGAAAACTTCTACCAGAATGACCGATAGTGAGATTTCACTTTTAATATATATTCTGTAAGCCGATGGTACTTCATTTCAGGTCCTCAAAATAGTATTGTATTTCATTGTATTTTGTTGTACAATTGGGAACTGAACTAGGTAAACTAGCCGGGAATCTACTATGCTATCCTCTGTATAATGGCGCTGGTTACTGTAATCTTAATGCATTTTCTCAAGTCAGTCCGTAACTGTCCGATATGTTTAATAATCGACCCGTTTCCGAGTGCGTTTGCTACAAATGTATGTTGTTCTTCTAGATATTTGGAAAAGCATTCGCAGTCTCTTGGGTATTTATACGTGCTTGTAATATCATAAGAGTCATTGTGACTGTGTAATCTTTAAACATTTCCAACAATCTTTTAACTTTCTACAAGACTTCAACCTTGTGTTGCGGGTCAGTATTCCCACGCATCTAGTACAGCGTTCATAGGCCGCGGCACTCTGATGTTGCGTTACAGACTTTAATCCCTCTCTTTCTCATAAACCAGTACCTTCATTCATTATTTCGTAAGAGGCTGGTATTATAATTTCTGTCTTTATTTACGGACGTCATCCTTTGGAAATAATCCTTAAAATATAAGATAAACTTGCTACAGTAATGAGTGCTTCCTTCATACATATTAGATGCTCTTATGGTCCTGGGGGTGGGGACAGGGAGTGATGATGACAGAGTGGCTCCGTCATTGGCTTCTCTTCAAGCCGGCCACGGGTTTGGTCCGTGACTTTGAAATTGAAATTCACATCTTAGTCGTTTGGATTCCACATAAAACCGGTGGTCTTCGGGCTATGACCACGATATCAAAAAAAAGAAACCTTGCTTGATTGCAATTGAATCTTGTGGTGCCTTCTCTCCTCACTAATGTGTAAAGGTACGCAGTATGTGGTTGTTGAAGAATATAGATATTCAGAAATATATGCGTATAGAACGTTTGATAAGTCAGCTAGGAGCTTCTGAGATTTATAATTCACTACGGATTGAGTTGGTTTTCCGAAGTGTAATAACCGAATGGTTACTGACATTCCATAAAGGTGACAGTGGTCTGAATACCGATCAGTTGCATGTGAGAGTTATGCAATTGAAAAGTTACACCACTGTGGTTCACATTTCACGTTAGCATGGAGATCACGCGCTAATGATAAAGATATCAACAGTCACACGCTTGCTTCTTTCTGGATGTTTTTATTCCTTAAAAATTAATAATAATAATAATGTTAATTGCTATACGTCTCATTTTTTGTTTTCGGAGACGTCGAGGTGCCAGAATTATGTCCCGCAGAAGTTCTTTTCCGTGCCAGTAAATCTACCGACACGAGGCTGACGTATTTCATCACCTTCAAATACCAACAGACTGAGCCAAGATCGAACCTGCCACGCTGGGGTCAGAAGGCCAGCGCCTCAACCGTCTGAGCTACTAAGCCCGGTATTTCGTAAAAGTTATTATTTATTTATTTATTTATTTATTTATTTTATTTATTTTATTTATTTATTTATTTATTTATAATTCACCTCCTACGTAGATGCAAATCCTGTGCATACCCTCAACACACAACATATCTATAGGTTCTATCGTTTCTGAGAAGAGTGTACTTGTGAGGAACTCGTACAAAACTTGTGGTCATTCTTTTTTCGAGCAACTGTATAACTTAAGAAAGCCAATATTGAGCACCACGAGCCACACCAAGTAGGAATTATGTTACTATTCTCGCCTGGAGATGGATAAGCCTGGAAACACCCAGAATACATGCAGGCTACGTGAGTCGAAGAAGACTGGAAATGGTGTGATTTTATAACTTTCACAAGTCAGAAAAAATAAATAAAGTCTCTGAAGTTTAACTCCGAGCATTCACTTAGTTCCAACACCTACCGCATCCAACACCATGTGACGCATTCTACGCCCAAAAGACCTGCGGCCGTGGCTTCGATACTACTACTGAACATTTTTTATTTATTTTCTCATCGGAATACCGTACGTCGTGTTGAGAGTCCTTACGACAATAAGAAAAAACTGAGTATAATGACACTTAGCTCTGTTAATAATGTAGTTTCTCCCTAATGGGCAGTAGTATTTGAGAAACCTTGAGCTCTTGACATGCACTTAACACTTAATGGCAGTATGAGCAATCCTCGGCTAATTATGTTTTAATCATGTAATGGGATTGGTATTGACTACACTTACTAGCACATTAGCTGAGATCGCCAGTGCCTGATAACTGAATGCTGCATTAGAAGTCTTTTATTCTTTTACCCTCTGGAAACATATAACTATATTATATTGATCGCTATTAAGTATCTGCTTGTGAAAGCCTGTCAGGGTTGAGAGATAAGTATCACTTTTGCATTTGCGTTGGTTGAGTACAAAATATTCTACAATAAGTAACTCATTGTAATCTAGTAATAGAGTGGTAATAATAATAATAATAATAATAATAATAATAATAATAATAATAATAATAATAATAATAATAATAATAATAATAATAATAATAATATTCTCTTCTGTGTTAGTTACTCTATCTGGTGATGTACGATTTGATGTCTAGGTCGGCATATCACTGAGCTTAAGTTAATGAGCTGATCACTAAACATGTTACCAGAGAAGCTGACTCCACTAACTAACGTGAGGCTTTTCGTTAATACCTTTCCCATCCAATCTCTGTTGTTCAAGTCTCTTATCTTCCGACCTCGATAGTACTACATTCTGCGAGACTCCAAGGATCTTGACTTCAGGGATGCAAGTCCAGAGAAGAACGAAAGAATGAAGATATGCTTGTTGTTTAAAGGGGCCTAACACCTAGGTCATCGGCCCAGAGCGAAATAATGGAGACCTCTCCCTGTAATTAAGAGTAATGAAAATTTATATAACCTATTACTTATGTGCAATGCAGAATAAAATATAGTGTTTGTTAGATCATTGTTTCTTACAGCATGCTCCGAGAGATCGCTGCAAGTAGCAAAACTCGACAGTGACATTTCTCTTTCCAAAATGCAGTTTCTATTAGTATCACTTTATAACTCTGCCACTGACAGCGAACGAGGTAAATGCAGAACTGGGAGATAAATTCAATACAATATATTGTGCATCTTTCAATCAAACAGGAAAACAAGATAGGCTACAAAAACTGTGTCAAAATGCCTAAACTCTAATTTCAGTCTTGAGTGTTATCACCACTAACTTCTCATCAAGGTGACCACGGTTCGTAACTTGGCCAATGTATGTGAGGATTATGAAACGAAAATGTACTTCCCAATGACCAGATTCCATGTAAAACTAGAAGTCAAGTTTCGGTGATTACAATATTATCAGTCACGTAACATCTTTTTTTGCAAGTTGCTTTACGTCGCACCGACACATATAAGTCTTATGGCGACGATGGGACAGGAAAGGGCTAGGAGTGGGAAGGAATCGTCCGTGGCATTAATTAAGGTACAACCCCAGCATTTGCTTGGTGGGAAAATGGGGAACCACGGAAAACAATCTTCAGGGCTGCCAACAGTGGGGTTCGAACCCACTATCTCCCGAATACTGGATATTGGCGCACTTAAGCGACTGCAGCTATCGAGCTCGGTACGGAAAAAACTACAAGCTCGTCCTTTGGAATTCTAGGAACGGCCTGTATTTTTTGGTAGTGAATTGATATTCTATGGGTTTTTTACAGAGTAAGTAGGCAACTATTTTCTCTTAACAACAATTGGAAGAAAAAGATGGAACCTTCGAAGAATGAAGGTACTGACGAAAGGAAGGGGAGAGCCTTGAAGGAAATCTTAGATACATTGTGTACAAATCTGCAATATAGATTGAAATTGATTGTCAGGCTTTTGAATAAAATGACGGAACCAATGAATGTTTCATATCAATCTCTATTTCGTCTGTCTTTCACAACGATATTGAAAAACGAGCTGGCTGGCTCTTCATCTATTCATCGAAAATGCAGTTAGAGAAATGAAAGGGCATACTGAAGGAGTGAATTTGAATGGTATTCAGGTACACACTATCCATTTCGCAGATTATATTGCTACTCGTATCTTAGCTAATTCTGAAAAGGATATTAGTAAGATGTGAAGAACATTCAACAAATCCTTAGAAAAATGTAAACTAAAAATAAATATAAAGAAAAAAGTCATGATAGTAGACAAGTCTACAGCTAGAAAAAACTTAAAATTGAATAACACACCGATAGAACAAGTCACAGAATTTGCTATTTGAGTAGTGTAATTACGTCTGATAACAGGTCCCTTTCGGAAATCAAGGAAAGAATAGTGATAGGAAAACAGGCCTTCCGAAATAAGAACAAGTTATTGTTGAACAACATTTTTTTTTTTTGGTAGGGGCTTTACGTCGCACCGACACAGATAGGTCTTATGGCGACGATAGGATAGGCCTAGGAGTTGGAAGGAAGCGGCCGTGGCCTTAATTAAGGTACAGCCCCAGCATTTGCCTGGTGTGAAAATGGGAAACCACGGAAAACCATTTTCAGGGCTGCCGATAGTGGGATTCGAACCTACTATCTCCCGAATGTAAGCTCACAGCCACGCGCCTCTACGCGCACGGCCAACTCGCCCGGTGTTAAACAACTAGGCCTATCTCAGCCCTTTTTTTTTTACAATTTGTTTTACATCACACCGACACAGATAGGTCTTATGGTGACAATGGCATGGGAAAGACCTAGGAGTGGGAAGGAAGAAGCGGCCTTAATTAATTTACAGCCTTGCGTGAAAATGGGAAACCACGGAAAAACCATCTTCAGGGCTGCCGACGATGGAATTCGAACTGTCTCTCTTCCGTCTGCAAGCTCATAGCTGTGCGACCCAAGCCGCACGTTCAGCTCACTCGATACTGCAGGATGGTCTCCCTACGTCGCGTCAGCTGTTGGCATTTAAAAGTGCTTATTAATAGATTTATTTTCATGTCATTAAAGACTTCATCTGAGTAAACTTCTGTCATTCGAGCACTTCAGACCGACAGTATTTATTTTGAAACAAGAATGATTTAATACTTTCAGTAACTTTCTCATTTTACCTCTAATTTAAAACAGGCAAACCCTACACGCAGTTATGATTAAAACGAAGTTTGCGAACATATTTCATATTTTTCTGAAAGTAAAATATCTACCTATCGTATTAAGGCCAAGTAGCTTAGGTGGTAGAGCGCTGGCCACCTGAGCCCAAGTTGGCAGGTGCGATCCTGGCCCAGTCTGGTGGTGTTTGAAAGTGCTTAAACATGTCAGCCCTGTGTCGGTAGATTTACCGGCTTGAACGTGCGGCTTGGGTCGCACAGCTATGAGCTTGCAGACGGCACTTAACGCCCTTGAAAGAGCTTTGGCCTGCCCAGCGACCGCTGCTCAGCGCGAAGGCCTGCAGATTACGAGGGGTCGTGTGGTCAGCACGACGCATCCTCTCGGGCGTTATTCTGGGTTTTCGAGACCGGAGCCGCCATCTCATCGTCAGGTAGCTCCTCAATTCTAATCACGTAGGCTGAGTGGACATCGAACCAAACCTCAGGTCGAGAGAAAAATCCCTGACCTGGCCGGGAATCGAACCCGGGGCCTCCGCGCGAGAGGCAGGCACGTTACCCCTAAACCACGGGGCCAGCGTAAAAGAAGTTCGGCGGGACAAAATTCCGGCACCTCGGCGTCTCAGAAACTCATGAAAGTAGTTAGTGGGACCTAAATCCAATAAAATGATTTATTATTATCATCTTATCAATGCTCTTGAGTGCAAGAACCACCGTACATTAACCTTAACGTACATGTGTCTAAAATACTGTTGGAGATCCTAAAAATTCTGTTACAAAGATCAATAGCCTACATCTATTTGGACCATTTGGATTCCAGAAGGAAAAGGCAACCAGAGATGCAGTCTGTTTTCAGCTCCTAGCAGAACGATTAATTAACTTCAACCGAGCTTTATCGATTATGAGATAGCGTTTGACGGAGTAGCGGGAGATAAAATTTTTCTTTTATTGGAGAAGATTGGGTGCCCCAGAAAAGAAATCGGGGTGGTAGCTGATCTGTACAGAAGACAAATAACAGTAGTCAGAATTGGTGGTACCTATTCAGAACCGGCAAGAAAATATAAGGGAGTTCGCCGAGGATGCTTACTGTCACCAGATCACTTCAACGTTTTTACTGACGGATTCCTCAATGAAAACGTAGACTGGGGGAGGAGAGGGGGGGGGGGAGAGGGGACACAAGCATGGGCCTAAAGGTTGCAGGTCAAGTTGTGCGCACATAAAATTTGCAGATGATCAAGCAATACTAGCAGGTACCCCTAGAACGAACATGCGAAGTAGTTGAAAAATAAGGGATGAAACTCATTATAACAAAGATCACAGCAAGTAAATCAAGGAAGGATGTCAATATTTCCATTCATTTTGCGGCATTCGAGGATGCCTACTGTGACCAAGATGTCAAGGTGCGGCTAAGAACGCCAAGAGCAGTATGCTACAAATACCATAGAATGCTGTCCGGCTCGATGGCTAAATGGTTAGCGTGCTCGCCTTTGGTCACTGGGGTCCCGGGTTCGATTCCCGACAGGGTCTGGAATTTTAACCTTAATTGGTTAATTTCGCTGGCACGGGGGCTGGGTATGTGTGTCGTCTTCAGCATCATTTCATCTTCATCACGACGCGCAGGTGGCGAGCCGAACTTGTCCTCGGACACCCCCGGCACTAAAAGCCATACACCATTTCATTACCATAGAATGCTGACTAACAGTGCTTTTAGCATAGAATTCAGGAAACGATTTGTTGTATTGATGTATTTGATGTATTTGTTTGGCCAATTCTATGGAGAAACGTGGACTCTGAATACCAGTTTGACTAGTCGTGCTGGAAGCACCTGCTTTAGCTTACTTGGACAGATCGAGTCGCCAACACGGAGGTACTCAATCGAATTGGTTGGGCAACATCGTGAAAGACGACTCGCCTGGATAGGGAATGTCTTAATACAAGACATAACTGAGGGAAGACTTGAGGGCAAGAAACAAAGAGGAAGGCCACGGCACACCTTCATTGATCAGCTGGAGCAAAAAGTGGGAGTTCGCACTTTTGGGCAATTAAAAGAGAAGGCCCACTGCTGTGAGAACTGAAGAGCTGTCCAAACTGCTCACATGGCTGATACACTATGGATGAATGAATTAATCACATCGGGCTGAGTCCTTAGACATATCATTCTATCATTATTGTTTTTGGAATGTTCGACGTTCAAAAGGCATGAAGGTGACTGTGCTGACCAACCGGTATGATGCAGTATGTCATTACCAACAACACGAGAAACGAGAACTGGTCGTTCCTGAAGCAGCAAAAACTGGGGAGATCTCAGGTGACAGAAAGCTCTTGTGAACAACAAGTAGTCGAGGTTACCACAGTCATAACCTCTTATTAAACACGCTAGTGCGGAGCTCAGAGTGGAAGAACCCTCTTTAGTCTTAGAACCTGTAATGTTAAAAAGAACCTCCCGCATGAGACAAAGAACTAGCAGCTGAGGTTTAAATAATAATAATAATAATAATAATAATAATAATAATAATAATAATTGTTCCGAGGTATCTGTGGAACAGCAGAGGTGAAAGAAGGTGCGGGGGTGAACGGGTCTCAAACTACGAAATTAAAGTTAAGGTAAAATTTAACAAGGTTATATTTTCTTTTCAAAATCAAGAATAAGGAATAACAATTGAACAGGTACTCAGTAGCCGAAACACAATTCGAAAATGTACAATGACAGAGTTACAGGATTTGGGCTCCGAGAGCCAGACACACAATTCTTGAGCAATTAGCCCAACTTTACGATATACAGAATTCAACAAAGGGGCAGAAGACCCCAATCATGCCCAGGAGCACTTGCTCCCAATTACACAGTAAAGCCTCCTCGAGGCGCGCAGAAAACACAATTTTTTTTTTGGAAAGAGCAACCAGCTCTCAAAGTTCTAGCCTATCAAAGGCCACACCAAATTCCACCTTCAAGCTATCCTCCAAGGACATAGACACAAGGGTACAAATACCCAACCTACTGAGGCCTATTAAGTGAGAAAAGGTTAATTACATGGCCTCTAAAATACCAGTTTGAGAGGAGGCGTTCTTGCACTCCTAATACATTTTGTTTAAAACCTAATCTGGCTCTAGGCCGCTAATGCAAGAGCTAATCCCATACTAAAGAGGTGACTTATGGAAGGAACAATTTACATTACGTTAAGGAAGAAAAGGTTGTGAAAATAAGTTCACCTCAATGCAATATGAGTGGGAGCTCGAGAGGGTTAAGCACTCTCTATCCCAATTTGTAATTTAAAAGATAGAATAGATACCAAGTGTTTTTACATTTTAAGGGAAGTTACATGGTAAAAGGCTTCGGACCTGCCCCGAGAGTTAAACTGCTGAGCTAGCAAGAAAAGAAATTATTAAACGGCCATTACCTTGTGGATGAACTGCTGCCCGAAGAAAGAGGCGCTTCCCGCCCCCTTCTATGTACTTTACACACTGAAAGATGTTACTGAAGTGGCGCAGAGACCCTAAAATCAGCAGTTTATATACTCTCGCGGAAAGTTCGAGGCGTTTCAGGAATGAGAACACCCTCCCACAAGAAAACCCCTACACAAGATGAAGAAGAAACACCTTATTGGTGGAAAATTAATTCGAGAAATTCGGGATTGGCTAAATTCAAAACAAGGGGAAAGAAAGGGTAAATATTGCCAACTTAAACCATGACTGCAAGAAATTTAACAAAGAACAAACTTATGAATTCAAATTTTCTCCCAAAACATAGTTCTTTCACTTCGCACCAGGGTGCACAATTGTAGTTCTTCAGTAGTGTCCTCTAGAAGAGAATATTCACACTTCCTACTACAGGCAAAACAAAAATACATCGAAAACGACCCAGTTCAGAAACTTCAAAATTTCCAAGTAGTGACATCTTCTGAGAAACTTGAAAATTAACAGAGTAGATAAAGTTCAGGCTTCCTCCAGTAGGGGAGTTTCAACTGGCGCAAGGTTTGAATTGGCGGCGTGGAGGTGTACCGCCCGGTACAGCCCTCCCCCCCCAAAAGTCCCTCCAGGGGTGACACATGAAATTTGTTTGAAAACAAGGTCCAAGGTATGATGTTGATATGGAGATTAATTCCAGAAGCCTTTATAAAAATTTTCTAAATTTGGTTTGATCCAGTTTCAAAATTCTTTATAGATATTGCTGATGTAACGTCTTTATGTTTGTAAAAGTTGAATTCAGAAGGAAAAACTTTAAATTCTTGAAAGAGAAGAAAATTTTCTAAGTCCACCAGATATTGCAGTAAAATCCAAAAAGGTAATAATTGTTGATGTGAAACGTCCATGTAACTGACTAAATATCAGTTGCCGATGACTTTGACGGCCAGGCCAGCCGCCGCTGCTTGAGTCCAGAGAAGGCCGCTCGGACCCCTCAAGTACCCTGAGATACCGCTCGCCCGCACTATGAGAGGAGTAGAGGTGTTGAAGCACGCCGCGCCCGCGGCGAACATATATGGCTGCGGGCAAGTAGCAGGTTGTGCGCCGCACATCAGCCTTGGCCGGGAGGAGGGCTCCGGCTCGCCGTGCACAGGTCGACCTCGCTGGAGTAGAGGGGGCCCTTCCTCTATCCCAGTCGCGGCACGGCGCCGCGCGGCTGCGGGGGCACTGAAACATTAAAGCTCGACGGCAGAATTTTTGTTGAACCAGAATGATAGTAGGGTACATTCATTGTGGTGAGGTTGAGGGGCCAGCGGCGTGGAGAAATTCTTTTCATATGCAAGCCACTGTGTATTGTGGAGCAGGAGACGGGAGCGTGGTAATGGCCGTGGCAAGGACAGGATGGCAGTTTAACTGTGCGGGGAGGGTTTACAATAAATGCTTAAATATAAAAAATATTATAGAAAGGGTAGAAGGCCTTAAAAGTGAAACCCCTCAAAAAATATAACCTTCATATTTCTTTCAAAATCATATGAAGCAAGTTAGCACAGAAATTATATCGGTTTCAACTGCGACAGGTGAACCCTAAATATCCTCTCGGTGGCTGGATTGCTTAATAATAATGTGACCGGTGTAAGAAAATCGAGAATTATACACGGCCCATGAAAACTGGGGGCAAGCTTGCCCGCGGGAACAAAATTTTTGACCATCACCTGGTCACCTATCTTCAAATTGGTGGGTCTCCGTCCACGATCATATCTTTCCCTAACCTTTTCATGAGACACCTTAAGATTGGCTTCAGCCTTCTTCCAAAGATCTTTAATATTATCTGGATCTATTGTCTCGGGTAGAATGTCACTCAGAGACCAGAGGTTAGAGAGCGGCGTGTTGGGAACGAACTTGAACATCAAAGAAGCTGGAGTAAACTTATGAGATTCATGAACCGCCGAATTCAAAGCAAAAGCTAACCAATGCAGGGACGTGGCCCACCTGGAATGATCTTCATGATGATAGGCAATAAGCGCGGACCTGAGATTACGATTAACCCGTTCAGCCAGAGATGGTTGAGGGTAATAAGCAGAAGTTGTCACATGAGAGATGGACAGGTCAAAGCAGAATTTACGAAATAGATTAGATGTAAACGCCTTAACATTATCAGATACAATATATTGACACGGACCAAAAGAAGCAAAGATAGAATTTAGACAAGTAATGGTGGACTGAGCGGTAGCCAGCTTAGTCGGAAATAACCAGGAAAATCTTGTAAAACCATCTACACATACAAAGATGAACTTGTTGGCATTTCCCTTCGACTGGGGGAAGGGTCCTACATAATCAATATACAGGCGTTCCATGGGGCGCGAAGCCTGATGAGAAGACAAAAGGCCTACCTTGGTGGACATAGTGGGTTTACTAAGCAAACAAGATTTACAAGCCTTTACTAGTTCACGGATTTCACCGTCCAGACCCTTCCAGGTGAACCTTTCACGGATCTTTTCACGAGTTTTAAAGATTCCAAGATGCCCCCCTAATGGGGTCTCATGATAGTACTTAAAGATCATAGGTACAAGAACAGCTAGAACGACAACCTTCATCATCTTATCATGCCTCGAAGGGGAACATAGAACACCATTCCTCAATACATAAGGGACAACATGTTCCCCAGAAGAAAGGGTTTCCATTATCGGAGCCAACGTCGAATCTTCACGTTGATATTTCTCAATGTCCCTAAAGAGCATGGGAGCTTCTGTTAATATGGCATTAACCTCAGATAGTATGGACTCGGGAGGTGATGAACTATCGACCGGTTCATGGGTCTCGACGTCGCTGGAAAACATACGGCTGAGTCCGTCTGCAACGACATTCTCAGTACCTCTGATATGCCTGACCTCGAATTGGAAGGCAGAAATACGGATGGCCCAACGGGCTATACGACCAGTACGACGCGGCCTACCTAAGGCCCAGCTTAAGGCTTGATTATCTGTCTCCAGGTCGAATTTGACATGTTCCAGATAGAGACGGAACTTTTCTAAGGCAAATAAGACTGCCAAACCTTCGAGCTCATAGATGGAATACTTGGCTTCTTGAGTCGATAGAATCCTAGATGCATAGGCGATGGGTCGCCTCCCTAGTTCAGTCTCTTGAAGAAGGACTGCAGCTACCGCCGACGACGACGCGTCGGTTTGGATGATGAATTTCTTCGAGAAATCAGGCATAGCGAGGACAGGGGCATTACAGAGAGCTAATTTAAGATCTTCAAAAGCGGCTTGTTGAGAAGGTCCCCACTCGAATTTGATGCCTTTCCTACGAAGAAGGTTTAAGGGCGCCGCTCTATTAGCGAAGTTAGGAATAAACTTCCTGAAGAAATTCACCATACCAATGAACCTGGCGATACCTTTGATGTCCTTGGGAGGTTTAAAATCACGGATGGCCTGTGTTCTAGAATGATCGACTGCAACACCATCAGGTGACACAATATGCCCTAGGAATGACATGGAGGGCTTAGCAAAGGCAACCTTGGACAACTTCACAGTTAACCCGGCCTTACGAAGGCGATTGAGAACTTCTCGCAGATGATCTAGATGTTCTTCAAAGGTCTCCGAAAATACGACGACATCATCCAGGTAGTGATACAAGTACTCAAATTTGATGTCGGAGAAGACCCTATCTAGCAGTCTAGTGAGTACAGCTGCTCCCGTGGGGAGCCCGAAAGGCACGCGGTTGTATTCATACAAATTCCAATCCGTGGCAAACGCTGTAAGGTGTTTAGACTCTTCGGCTAGGGGAATTTGATTATAAGCCTGATTCAGGTCCAAGATGGTGAAGAATTTAGCTTTACGAAACCACGAAAAGCAAGAATGAAGGTCAGGAAGGGGCACAGATTGTAACACCACCTTCCGATTGAGAGCCCTATAATCAATGACAGGCCTGAAGCCACCTTGGGGTTTCGGGACTAGAAAAATAGGCGAAGAATACGCCGACTTAGAGGGCCTAATAATACCATCCTTCAACATCTGATCGATGATTTCTTTCAGAGCCTTCATTTTAGGTGGTGATAGCCTATAAGGTGGAAAACGGACCGGAATCGAATCCGTGACCTCAATTTTGTATTCAATAAGGTCAGTAACACCAAGAGTATCAGAGAACACCTCTGGAAACGACTGACACAATTTACGAATACTATCAGCCTGCTCCTCAGGTAGATGTCTAAGGTCTAATAACATCTCATCCTGGGTCGGCGAAGTAGAGGAACATGATACAGAATTACACTTTAACAAGGGGATTTTACAATTGGAAGCAAATTTGAATGTGCACGACTTACTCTGAAGATCGAGCACAAGACCAGTGTGAGAAATGAAGTCAGCTCCCAATATAATGGGGCAAGACAAGTGCTTAGCCACAAACAATTTCATTTTCCACGTAAATTTAAAAACACGAATTTTGACATGTAAAAAACCTAGAATTTCTAATGGAGATGAATTAGCCGAAACACATTGGATCGCAGACCAACAATAGTCAGGAAGCTTACAAACAGATTTCAATTTTGAATACCATTCAGCCGAAATAATAGAACAAACACTGCCTGAATCTAATAGAGCAGTTATAGGCTCATTATTTAACTCAATTTTGAGAAAAGGTACGGGTGCGGGGGTATCCGCCGCAATCCTAAGACATTCTTTGGGGCATTCAAAAGATGAATTTGAGGACTGAATTTTCCCTGAATTTTCGACCTGTTTACCAGGGGCTGAGCCTCGGGAAGATGGATTAGTCGACTCAGCCGAAGCCACTAGTCACTTTTTATTATTGGCATTGGTGGAATTTGCACCAGAAGTTGAGCAGGAGGGGGTGCTATTCGAATTTGGGCAATTCTTGGCGATATGTGAGAAAGCCCCACATTTAAAACAGCCTTGAGATGACCCTGCTCCATTCCTTGTCCCACTAGACTTGATTGATGGGCACTTGTTCCGAAGATGGTCAGGCGACCCGCAAGCATAACATTTACGAGGTGTGACTGGTCGGCGAGGTGGAGGCCGAGGATTACTAAAAGAAGGAGGGGGTTCTTTCGCGACACGCAAGGAATCGGCGTATCTAACTCCTTCCGCTGAGACGGCCAATGCTTCAAGTTCAAAGAAGGTTTGCGGGCACGCCGCGAAACACAAATATGACCTATAGGATGGTGAGATACCTTCCACAATAGCTTGTACAATCTGATCCTCAGGGAAGTGAAGATCAAACACCCTAGTATAGAACTTAATATCTTGGATGAAATCTGCCAAATTTTCATCGAAGCGCTGTACACGATAATAGTACTTCTGAATAAGGGAGGACATTGCCCTAGCCGGGATGAAGTTAGCTAGCAAGTGAGCGTGGAAGTCTTCAATAGATGATTGCTCGGCAATGGCTCTTACTATTTTGTCTGAGAGAATACCAATTGCATAGGGATAGATGATTTGCAAAATCTGACATGGAGAAAGAGAAAAAACAAGAGCATGGTCCTGGAACTCAACTAAAAACCTTAAAAATGAAATTACTTCACTGGTGGTATTAACAGAAAACTTAGAGATCCCTCTGAGCAACATTGCTAAAGGATGAGACAAGCTGCTGAACCCAGGTGACATAGTAGTTAAAGGTTTATGTGGCAAAGAAGTTAATTCAGAACGTACATTATTCAACGAGGTACGGCGTTCAGACTCGTTGTCCAATGGGGCAGAGGTTGTTTGAGCTGCAACGGTTTTCCTATTGACTTCTCCCTTAGGAGGCTCTTCCTCGCTACCTACATTCACCGTGGTGGGTTGATCAGTTTTGTGAGGAACTTCCCCAGTTAACAATTGGGTAACCTTACTGGATAATTCAGAAAGATTTTCAAGAACCATACTAGCTTCCTTCCTCTGAACGTCATTCAACTTCAGAGACAACAGATCGTTAACTCTATTAGAGAAATGAAATAACCTGGCTTGCACACGGTTAATTTGATTAGGAGAAGGATCATTTTCTTCAAAAAAAAACTAACTACAGATGCTAGCTCAGTAGTATTGTCAGTGATCGTGGAAAGAGAGTCGTCAATTTCTTTCTCTCCCAAAGTGGGGATGGAAATGGGCAAATCAAGGGACTCTCTAAGCTTATTTGTGTCTACCGCAACCGTGGCTCCAGATTGCACATTTCTAATAGTTAATTCATAGATCAACTCCTCCTTGCGCAAATAGTTAAGATGGAGAACGTCGCGAGGGCCGGGCATGATGACAGAACAATTTTGAAAAAGGAAAAACTAAAAATTCCAGCAACTGAGAAAATAGTTAGAGTTGTAATCAAAGCAATGTTTAGCCGTCAAAAGGGGCTAAATTGAGACCCATTCAACCACGCTCTGCTACCACTTGTTCCGAGGTATCTGTGGAACAGCAGAGGTGAAAGAAGGTGCGGGGGTGAACGGGTCTCAAACTACGAAATTAAAGTTAAGGTAAAATTTAACAAGGTTATATTTTCTTTTCAAAATCAAGAATAAGGAATAACAATTGAACAGGTACTCAGTAGCCGAAACACAATTCGAAAATGTACAATGACAGAGTTACAGGATTTGGGCTCCGAGAGCCAGACACACAATTCTTGAGCAATTAGCCCAACTTTACGATATACAGAATTCAACAAAGGGGCAGAAGACCCCAATCATGCCCAGGAGCACTTGCTCCCAATTACACAATAAAGCCTCCTCGAGGCGCGCAGAAAACACAATTTTTATTTTGGAAAGAGCAACCAGCTCTCAAAGTTCTAGCCTATCAAAGGCCACACCAAATTCCACCTTCAAGCTGTCCTCCAAGGACATAGACACAAGGGTACAAATACCCAACCTACTGAGGCCTATTAAGTGAGAAAAGGTTAATTACATGGCCTCTAAAATACCAGTTTGAGAGGAGGCGTTCTTGCACTCCTAATACATTTTGTTTAAAACCTAATCTGGCTCTAGGCCGCTAATTCAAGGGCTAATCCCATACTACTAAAGAGGTGACTTATGGAAGGAAAAATTTACATTACGTTAAGGAAGAAAAGGTTGTGAAAATAAGTTCACCTCAATGCAATATGAGTGGGAGCTCGAGAGGGTTAAGCACTCTCTATCCCAATTTGTAATTTAAAAGATAGAATAGATACCAAGTGTTTTTACATTTTAAGGGAAGTTACATGGTAAAAGGCTTCGGACCTGCCCCGAGAGTTAAACTGCTGAGCTAGCAAGAAAAGAAATTATTAAACGGCCATTACCTTGTGGATGAACTGCTGCCCGAAGAAAGAGGCGCTTCCCGCCCCCTTCTATGTACTTTACACACTGAAAGATGTTACTGAAGTGGCGCAGAGACCCTAAAATCAGCAGTTTATATACTCTCGCGGAAAGTTCGAGGCGTTTCAGGAATGAGAACACCCTCCCACAAGAAAACCCCTACACAAGATGAAGAAGAAACACCTTATTGGTGGAAAATTAATTCGAGAAATTCGGGATTGGCTAAATTCAAAACAAGGGGAAAGAAAGGGTAAATATTGCCAACTTAAACCATGACTGCAAGAAATTTAACAAAGAATAAACTTATGAATTCAAATTTTCTCCAAAAACATAGTTCTTTCACTTTGCACCAGGGTGCACAATTGTAGTTCTTCAGTAGTGTCCTCTAGAAGAGAATGTTCACACTTCCTACTGCAGGCAAAACAAAAATACATCGGAAACGACCCAGTTCAGAAACTTCAAAATTTCCAAGTAGTGACATCTTCTGAGAAACTTGAAAATTAACAGAGTAGATAAAGTTCAGGCTTCCTCCAGTAGGGGAGTTTCAACTGGCGCAAGGTTTGAATTGGCGGCGTGGAGGTGTACCGCCCGGTACAATAATGATAATAATAATAATAATAATAATAATAATAATAATAATAATAATAATAATAATAATAATAATGTAAGTTAATTTGCTTTACGTCCCACTAACTACTTTTACGGTTTTCGGAGGCGCCAAGGTGCCTGTATTTAGTTACGCAGGAATTCTTCTACTGTTAGTAAATCTACCGACGCAAGGCTGACGTATTTGAGCACCTTCAAATACCAGCCGACTGAGCCAAGATCGAAAGCGCCAAGTTGGGATCAGAAGGCCTCCACCGTCTGAGCCACTCAGCCCGGCAGCTGATTTTTTTCTATACTTACGGTGCTTGTGAGATCTGAGGGAATCAGTGCTCGAATATAGATTTTTATACGTAAAACATTAGTAGTGTTGTGATTACACTGTAATGGCCCTAGACACTTCTCGTTGAAATTCTACTTGTTATCAAATCTTAATAGGAAGTGAAAGCCTCGTACTTGATAAACCTTCGTGGATGTCATAGATCCCCTATTTTAATATAACACAGTCGTATTCTCTAATAACGCCACTAAAATGAAATGCACATTAGAATACTCTGAATGAATGTCAAACTGAGGCAGCTGAAGATAGTGGTAAAAACGTCAAATTAACTAAACTAAAGCACATTCTAGAAGCCCTGTAGTGGACATTAATTATGAGATAATTGAAGAAATTATAATATCTTGTTGCTGATGGTACTTTATTATCTTCGTCTGATAATATCCTGGATTGTGATAGCCTAGTGGATTTTCACTAAGGCAGACGCGGTTTGAATCCCGGCAAATGCATGTGGGATTTATATAATTCACGTTTCTGTGGTTCGTAATTCACGTACAACTGGATATCCCATGACTGTAATAGTTAACAGCAGTTATGCAAAAATTCATACTTGCTTGTGTGTGATGATAATATTTCCATCACCTCAGTTGCTTTAGGTTTTAAGACACTAGACACTAGGCCTAAAGTGTTAAGGATTTACGGGCTGAGTGGCTCAGACGGTAGAACATTGGTCAAGTTGAAGTGTTCTGTCCTGGACCAGTCCGGTATCATTTGAAGGTGGTCAAATACGCCAGCGTCGTGTCGGTAGATTTAGTGGCACAGAAAAGAATTCCAGCGGGACAAACTTCCAGCTCACTGGAGTTTATGAACACTGACAAGGTAATTGGTGGGACGTGTAAATTATTATTATTATTATTATTATTATTATTATTATTATTATTATTATTATTATTATTATTAAAATGGATTCTTTAACGTATAAGCAAATCAATTGATTTTAGGTAAGCGAGACCTTAACCTACTTGGCCCTAGTGCCAATTATGCGCGTAGATTTCTAAAGTTTGCGCCACTCTATTAAGTCATTATTTCCACCCATAAAATATTTTCGACAGGAATTTGACCGACTGTTTTAGGATTTTGGTTAGATTATTCAACGTAGACACCAATAGTGATGTAGGCCTACAAGGTGTACCACAATTCGTTACTCGAACTTAAAGGGATGATAGAAGAGACAAAAACAGATGATTTTATTAAATAACCATTGGTCGAAAATTAATTGTTGAATTAAATATTGAGCTGATTGAGAATAAATACATGACAATTTATGGGAGTCTCACACACCCTCGTGTTCCGTTCTAAACGAACGATAAGGTGCTGCTTGTTGTCACAATACAGAGACTGTATTCTGATGTCATGGCATGTTTAACAGAATATGTAATATTCGTGGGTCAACCTGGACTCACATATGTAAAGAAAACACGCCAAAGAACATAAAGAGAACAATTCATGAACGTATAACGAATCTCCAAAAAGAGTCGGTGAGAATATTATTATGGAACTCTGAAGGAATTAGAAACGCCGTCCAACTCGTCCCAGGAGACCTCTTACAGACATACGACGTAGTGATTCTAACTGAAACTTTCCTCACATCAGAATGGAGCCACGGAAAGTTTTATTCCGTACACTCTGTTGCGAAACAAGGCCATCGAGGAAGGCCAAAAGGCGGCATAACTGTTCTTCTAAAACGCAAACTAGCTCCCTTTAAAGTGATTCTAAGAACAAACAATATTTTAGCTGTAGAAACGAAGTCATGCAAAATTATAGGTGCATATTTTCAACTAGAATATAAAGAAGAGGATATAATAGATGAACTAGCAACCGCCTTCTATATGTTATCCAGTACAGACATAGTCATACTAGCTGGAGATCTGAACTGCAGAATCGATTTAATGCAAACAAAATCACAAGCAGTAATAAATTATATAAATGCGGAAGGACTAACTTTAATTAATGAACGCAGCGAAAAACGTATATTGGAGTAAACGGCACTAGTACAATAGATCTGGTCCTTAGCAACGCAAGGATAGCTCAGCAAAACATCATCACGAATGTAGTTGCGAGAAAACATCTGCCTGTGGATACTACTATAAATCTGCCAGGCATTCACCAAGCTAATGTCCAAATGGATAAGACGAAATTCAGCAGAAGAATAGACACGGATTCAATTGCCCTCATCGACACGCGCTATATACAGCAGGAAATACGGATGGAGAAGTTGGACTCAGCAGTATCAAAAGTGGAAAAGCTCATCAAAGATAACACTGTAGACATTTCTCGACGAAAACAGACGAAAAATCCGTGGTTCAATAAAAAATGCATCCAAACAAAGAAAGAGGCCTTAACAGCGCTACATAGAGCTATAAAACAACCCAATACTATTCATTTACAGCATTACAACGATGCCAGGAAACAATACAGAGAAAACGTGAAAAGGGCAAAAGAAGATTTCAAAAAACGCGAAGAACAGAAGATGATAGAAGAAGCAACAGAGAAGTGGTACAAGGTACTTAACACAAATCAGCCTCATTTCCCGAAAGATATACCAATGAATGTATGGGAAGACCATTTTAAAAAAGTCCTTCAAGCACGTGAACCACGGCCAAAAGGGATAAATGATATGGAAATGCATTTTGAACCTTTCACTCGAACAGAAATAGATAAAGCAATTAAGGACACTCAGAACAATAAAGCATGTGGACCAGATGGAATTTACTATGAACATATAAAAAGCACGGCACCATACTTTTTAGACTTATGGAAGGACATCTTTAACGAATGCCTAAAACAAGGTACAGTGCCAAAAATCTGGCAGCAAGCCACACTGAAGCTGTTGTATAAAGGTAAAGGAGCTATTGAAGATCCGAATGCATACAGGGGCATAGCATTAGAATGTACAGCCTTCAAAATCCTAACGAGTCTCCTGAATAACCGCCTATACAAAATGATAGAGGAATTCATCCCTGAAGAGCAGTTCGGTTTCACCAAGGGAAAATCGACTTTACACGCTGTGAAATGTATTATGGACGAAATTGAGGAAGCCTTGAGGAATCCGAGACGAAAGCTCCATGTGACTTTTGTGGACTATACCAAGGCATTTGACCTCATAAGCAGATCCATAATAATAGGAAAGCTGGTAGGGTACATAGAGGAAAATTACATCACAAGAATTATTAGGAATATTCTTGGGGATAAACTGGTACAGATAGACGACAGTGGTGACCGATCCAGACCGCTAGAACAGAAAAATGGCGTGCTACAAGGAGATCCACTTAGCCCATTATTGTTCAATATACCCACGTCAGATATCACCAAATACATCAAAGCGGACGTCAAAATACTGATCTATGCTGACGATATGGCTCTTATGTCACCCGAGATAACAAAACTTCAAGAAGCCTTCGACCAAATGGAAAAGTGGGCCACCAGAAATGAACTGCAACTTAACGAAAAGAAAACCGTGACAATGACGTTCAGGAAAGGAGGCAGACCAGCAGCCAATGACAAGATCACATACAAGAACGAGCCACTATCAATTGTCTCTTACATTAAATACCTAGGGATCACCTTGCAGAAATATGGTACTGTTTTCACGATACATGTCCAAGAAAGAATAACAGCTGACCTTAGCCATGACTGATATAAAAAACCTTCCAAAGATCTCGCTGGCAACCGCAATGGAAATATTCAAATTGAAAATTACCCCCGTAATAACATATGGTATGGCATTAATTTGGGAGTATCTTACCAAAAGCAATCTGGCAGATATAGAAAAAGTGAAAGCCAAATTCTTAAAAAAATCTTTATGTGTATCAAAGTACACCCGATCGCGCCTGGTATATGTGCTGGCAAGAGAAACGTTTTTCATAGAAGATCTCTACCTACAACTGCAACTACCTTCTACACCGGCATACGAAAATTTGCTCTTTGACCTTCAGAGAAAAAGGGAAGAAATATGGCTGGATTTCTACTCTACAGACGCTATGTTAAACAGCGAATGGAAAAAGCCCGGTTATCAGCTTAGACATGTAATGACGCGATTTGCTGTTCATGGATTTCACCACCGGTTATGCAGCAGAACCAACTACCATGAACCAAACGATTCACAGTGCTTCTGCAAATTGTGTGGCAAGGGCTGTGAAAGGTACTTCGCAATGTCATGCAGGAAAAGATTGGTGTCACTGACTAAATTCTGCCTCGATGAAAATGAGAGCTAAAATTATTTTCTTTGCACATTGTGCGAATCTTTACTATTAAATAAATAAACGTAGGTAAGGGTTAAACTTCATGCGTTCATTTCTTGGAATTACAGCTGAAGACTTGCCTAGAGAGTGAGAGGCCTCCTGCATTCCACGGAGTATTAAATAGGTACAGTTATCCTGGGACATCCACAGGAAATGGCCAGTTTATACCCGGAAAGTGCTTTAAGAGGTTCGTTTTGGCTTACTTCTTTACTCTGAACTAGCGTTCTTACAAACTGCTGTTATTCAAAGTAGTTTTAATAATTTATTTTTGAACAAAAATGTCCCTTTCCAATTGTAGAAAAGTGGATAGTGAGTGCCGTGCTTTTAAAGAAAAATGGACTGACGAATATTTCTGTATTGAGAATAGTGGGAAAGTAATGTGTCTGGTATGCAAGGAAAATATCTCCGTATTTCAAGAATACAACATCAGACGGCATTATGATTCGAAGCACAAATCTGTATATAATAAGTACGATGGGTTATTACGGAAAGAAAAGATTTCAAATTTAATGAAAGGTCTCACCGCTCAAAAACAGATGCTCACGAAAATGATCGAGAAAGATATAGCTGCAGTTCACGCTAGTTATAAAGTTGCACATTTATTAGCCGCGAAAGGGAAACCATTTTCTGATGGGGAGTTTGTGAAGAACTGTATACTTTCTGTAATAGAAGAAATGTGTCCTGAAAAGAAACAACTGATAAATTCGGCCAGCTTATCGCGGAGCAAATTGACGATAAGAACAAAAGAACTCGGGGCTAATTTGTGCTCACAACTACGCGAAAAATTTAAATATTTGAGTGCTTTTCCTTGGCTTTGGATGGACTTTTGGACTTTTAATTTTTATTCTTGGGATTGACAAAGTGTGTGAAATAACTGAGGAGCTGGCATCTTTAAGAAGCAACCATGGAACTACAACAGGCGAGGATTTGTTTCTCCAACTGCGTGAACATTGAAGGATCTCGATTTAGGATGGGATGGTTTGGCAGCTATAACAACGGATGGAGCAAGGAATATGAGTAGTACAAAAACTGGGTTGATTTGAAGAATAAGAAACGAATTTACTAACAGAAATACTGATATGTCTCTCGAATTACACTGCATTATTCATCAACAAGTGCTATGTGGAAAAGTATTAAATTTACAACATGTGATGAACACAGTGACATCTACAATTAATTATATTCGATTGCATGCACTAAATCATCAGAAGTTCCAGTCATTTCTGGCTGAAATTGATTGTGATTATGGCGATGTAGTTTATCATAGCGTGGTACTCTGGCTTAGCCGTAGTAATACATTGAAACGGTTCTTTCATCTTCGTGAAGAAATAAGCACATTTATGAACATGGAATTGAAATAAGTGACAGAATTTGTGGATAAAAACTGGATGTGGTATTTAGCAATACTCTTAGATTTAACGCAACATTTAAATATTTTGAATAATGAATTACAAAGAAAAGGCGTGCTTTTAAATTAAGTATATAATTACGTGTTAGCGTTCAAATATGAATTGAAAATATTTCGACAGCAATCAGAGAAGGGTATGTTCCCACACTTTCCATGTTGCACTGAGGTTCAAAGAGCGAACTCAAACAGTTCAGTGCCATATGATCGGTGTATTAAGTTGATTGACCTACTGAAGAATGAGTTTGAAACCAAATTTAAAGCCCTTTCTGTGAATGCGGAGAAAATTAATTTGTTCGAAAGTTCATTTGCAGTTGATGTCGGTGATGCACCTGAGCAACTACAGATCGAATTAATTGAACTTCAGTGTTGTTCCCAATTAAGGGACAAGTTCGCGGAAAGAAATCTTATTAACTTTTACAGGGCGCTTAGTAATACAAAAATCTCCGGCTTTCTTACAATTTGCGAGAAAATTGTTGTGAGCGTTTGCGAGTACTTACATTTATGAACAAACATTTTCAAATATGAAGTTTATATACAAAATTACGTTCCTGGATCAGTGATGAAACCTACATTCCATTCTGAGAGTGGCTGTGTCAAATCTCTCTCCAGACATTTCAACACTGTCACTCCAAGCGGAGGCCCAGGCCTCGCATTAATTGGTAAGTTTATCCCGAGTTACAGAGTATTGTTTACTTTTATCAGTATTTTGTATTGTGGTTCATGTTATTGTTTTTGTTACCGAATAGCCGTATGAGAACTTGGTTGGTTAATTGGCAGGTGATTGAAGAAGGGGGCACCTGGGTGTGTTAGGGAAGGTGGGGCGGGGGGAGGGGGAGAACAATGTGGCCTCCAGTACGTTTAGGAATCTGCCATTCGGCCCGCCCGTAAATTAAGTTGAGCACCCCTGTTATAATAAACAATGCGGAGATGATATCCATCATGTTTTGAAGTTGCACATATCTGTCTGTCGTACTTTTTGAATTGAATGAATACAAAAAATTACTGACTACTTTTATGAAAGTTAACGGCCGTAGCCGTGTTGACACACCGGATCCCGTGAGATTTCCGAAGTTAAGCAACATTGGGCGTGGTCAAGAAGTGGACGGGTTGCCTCGCGCTGTTGGTGGGGGGTTAGGGAATGGAGGAGCGGAAAGGAACTGGCCAACCTACCGTACGTAAACTCTGGCTCAAGCACACCCCTGCGGAGGTTCGGACCTGCCTTCGGGCAGAATACACCCTTACCTTACTTTTATGAAACTTGCCAACATTAAAGTAGAGACATCCAATATTCCCTTGCACTTTGGCTTTTTCTCAATCCGTTTAGTAGGAGTTGAGAAACGGCTATTTTCGACCGCGAGCATCGCTTACCTGAAAATATCTTTGTGCTCCATCTCTTCTGCCGTTAGCGATGGGGGCTCTTGTTATTGTGATTTTTTATAAGTTTCTAAACCGCGTGGTCATTAGCCCCTATTGATCAAGAAGATAATGAAGAAGTCCTACAAAATTCCAAATCACCGAGCTCTATAGTTGCAGTCGTTTAAATGCGGCCAGTATCCAGCATCCAGTATTCGGCAGATAGTTGGTTCGAAACCCACTGTCGGCAGCCCTGAATATGATTTGCCGCGTTTTCCCTTTATTTTTTATTTTTTGCTAGTTGCTTTACGTCGCACCGACACAGATAGGTCTTGTGGCGACGATGAGACAGGGAAGGGATAGGAGTTGGAAGGAAGCGGCCGTGGCCTTAATTAAGGTACAGCCCCAGCATTTGCCTGGTGTGAAAATGGGAAACCACGGAAAACCATTTTCAGGGCTGCCGACAGTGGGGTTTGAACCTACTATCTCCCGAATACTGGATACTGGCCGCACTTAAGCGACTGCAGCTATCGAGCTCAGTTTTTCCCATTTTCACTCCAGGCAAATGCTGGGGATGTACCTTAATTAAGGCCACGGCCGCTTCCTTCCCATTCCTAGCCCTTTCCTTTCCCGTCGTCGCCGTTATACCTACCTGTGTCGGTGTGACGTAAAGCAACTTGTAAAAAAAAAAAAAAAAAAAAATCGTAACCCTTAGCACTTACAAACAGGAAACATTTCACTGACAGTCTATTGCTGTTAACTTGAAGTGTGCTCTGTCTCCTCTGCTGCCACTCATCTCCGCTAGATGGCATTACTGCTCGAATTACAGAAACTAGCCCGTCAAAGAGGGGTTCACAACAGCATTAATTGCACTAAGAAGACATGTTATTTAGGAGATCTCATGCGCTGATTATTTTATATACGTGCATTTAATGGTAAAGAATAAAGAAAGTGAAAGAAGCTTCACTTTTAAAAAGGTAACACACTACTGCTATAGATTTATTACCGGCAGAGACTAGTTAGGGAAGTACGTAAAAAAATAGCGTATGGATTTTAGTCCCGGGAGTGTCCCAGGACAAGTTTGGCTCGCCAAATGCAGGTCTTTTGATTTGACACCGGTAGGCGACCTGCGTGCCGTGATGAGGATGAAATTATGATGAAGACGACACCCAGCCCCCGTGCCAGTGGAATTAAGTTATTATGGTTGCCGGGAATCCAACCCGGGACCCCTCTGACCAAAGACCAGCACGCTAACCATTTAGCCATGGAGCCGGAAAGGAAGTAAGTATTGAAGTAAACTTACGAAATAGGCTTATTGAAGTGGCATGCAATTGTAAGTTTAAAGCGGTAAAACGCTTGAGATAAGATTCTGTAAAGCTGTTTGAGACTGGAGCCGTGTCAACCTGTCAGGCTGCCTGACCTCGTTCACTCTAGCGGCATAGAAACAAACCAACACCGGTTTGCACTTCCATACAAGCTAGCTGGCACGCAATCAATGCTAATTGCCTGTCCGCGAGTTAATGTTTTGTTTTCTTTCCGTCCCACCTGATCCAGTGACAACATTTATTTGCCTGTCAACAGACATCAAAAGACGTCTTCTTTCGATTAACGATTCTATTTCAACAGAGGTGGTTATTAGTCAACAAAAGCGTGTGATGTTTTAGTTTCCCCGTCTCCTTTCAAACAAAATGGGAAAATTTTACTTCAGCTGGCAATGAAGGCAATTGATTTTACGATTTTTAAATGTTTCAACAGCTGGTGTTATTCTTGTGGTTTTTGTGTACGGAACTTCGAGAATTATTTAAATATTTACCGCTACAATCGTTCGTGTTCGGTGAAAATGTTGTTCCATTCCTCATAATGACTTTAATTACGAATCATTCCTGTAATTAACTGCTTGAATATTTCTTAGTGTAAGACAAAATTAAGGTTCTCTAGTTCTGCTTTAAGTACAATTCCTCCTGCCAGTGCTGCGACTATTGTTACGCATAACGTGAGGCATTGTACACATTTCGATACGACTGATTTTTCAGAAGCAAATTTGAAATCCTAGCTGGACAAATAGTCCACCTTATTTCGAACCAACAATCACGGAAGCATAATACAAATGATGTACTATTAGTATTATTATGACTCGTATACCTGTGAAATGTAATATTTACCTCCTGGTCACTTTTGACAAAGTTAATTTAAATTAAAACACATACAGTGCGGAACAGGTAAAGGAACTAAGTGAAAAAATGTTAGTTTGACAATATTCAGCAAATATTAGAGTATTTAATGCTTTAAATAACGATATGTTTTAAGGAACCCAGAAATTTGATTGTCTATGCAAAATACATGTATTCCTATTAAGACATCTCAATACATCTGCGTTTGAAAATTTGGGAAAGAGTTACGTGCTTTATAACTTACTTTGAATAATTCACTGATTTTCTTGGCTCAGTTTAAAGTCTACGCAAGCACTAATTCCGCGGTAAAAGTCTATGTATTCATCGTCAGTAAAGTGAGTCATAGACTGTAGGTCCTTTTTATTTTACCTGTTGAAGTGGAATGATATCTGTCAAGGCTTCTAATTCCGTTGGTACATTATTTTACGCAGGAATCCTGTTGAAAATATGACAAGTTTCCCCACTTGCTAAATTCACTGACATTTTCTTTGAAAGTAGGGATTCTTTTGTCACACTTAGGCATGATACTTGTTGATATCTTTGGTCGGGATTTACTTCATGCTTTTTTGTTATCACATAGGTCTTGCCCGTTATTGTGGTTTGATGTTTTCTCTGAAAGATTTTGACGTATTTCCTTTTCTGAAGATATGTGGATATCCTTCATTTTCCTCCACTTCTTTACTGGCATTTATCTCTATTAATTGGTACATACAGTAAATTCAGCACCTTCATTTGGTCGCCGTATAACCTATTTGGGAGGACGAAGGTACACAGCTGGCTTTTAACCTTGACATATAGCTTTGTTAGCCTGGCAAAACTTTTTTTATTCAACTTTGGCACTTACCTCCATTCACTTTTTCTACTCCTCACATTTCTAGTTTTACCGAGCTCGATAGCTGCAGTCGCTTAAGTGCGGCCAGTATCCAGTATTCGGGAGATAGTAGGTTCGAACCCCACTGTCGGCAGCCCTGAAAATGGTTTTCTGTGGTTTCCCATTTTTACACCAGGCAAATGCTGGGGCTGTACCTTAATTAAGGCCACGGCCGCTTCCTTCCCACTCCTAGCCCTTCCCTGTCCCATCGTCGCCATAAGACCTATCTGTGTCGGTGCGACGTTAAGCAACTAGCAAAAAATAAATAAATAAATAAATAAATAAATTCTAGTTTACGATGACACGGCACCTATTGATCTTATAAATGTATATTTTATCATTAAGTCATATTTGAGTCCGCCTCTGTGATGTAGTGGTTAGTGTGATTAGCTGCCACCCCCTTAGGCCCGGGTTCGATTTCCGGCTCTGCCACGAAATTTCAAAAGTGGTACGAGGGCTGGAACGGGGTCCACTCAGGCTCCGGATATCAACTGAGTAGAGGTGGGTTCGATTCCCACCTCGGCCATCCTGGAAGTGGTTTTCCGTGGTTTCACACTTCTCCTCCAGGCAAATGCCGGGTGGGTACCTAACTTAAGGCCACGGCTGCTTCCTTCCCTCTTCCTTGTCTATCCTTTCCAACCTTTCCATCCCCCCGCAAGGCCCCTGTTCAGCATAGCACGTGAGGCCACCTGGGCTATGTAGGTACTGGTCCTACTCCCCAGTTTTATCCCCCGACTCAAAGTGCGAAGCTCCAGGACACTGCCCTTGAGGCGGTAAAGGTGGGATTCCTCGATGAGTCCGAGGGAAAAACCGACCCTGGAGGGTAAACAGATAAAAAAGAAGAATAAGTCATATTTGAGCCAAAAATGAAATAAAATCATATTGTTTTATAGTATTGTAATGATATTGCCTTTTTACGCAATTTATTCACATGTTTTTATCGGTAATTAAAAAGTAAAGTCATCTCCGTACAGGCCATGAAGGCCCTTGGATGGGTGGAAGGCAAAAACTTCCTTCATCCGTAACCTCGGCTCTTGATGAGGTAGAGTGGTTAGCCCTACACCCAGCCGCCTTCGCCCCAAGGAATTAACCTGGTACTCATTTTTGGTGTAGGCTGAATGACCCTCAGGGCCATGTGCCCCTCCGGAGGTGGAAATCTCGTTTCAAAAATTGTGTGACTTCCTGACGGGGATTTGAACCCATATCCTTTCGGGCGAACCGAGCACAATTTTACCGCATCGACCAGGCAGCCCTTTTCTTACTGGTAAAAAATGAAATGGAGCACGGCTTTTATTGCCGGGAGTGTTCGAGGACAAGTTCGACTCGCCAGATGCAGGTCTTCTGATTTTACGCCCATAGGCGACCTGCGCGTCGTGATGAGAATGAAATAATTATGAAGAAGACACGTACACCCAGCCCCCGTGCCAGCGGAATTAACCAATTAAAGTTAAAATTCCCGACGCTGCCGGGAATCAAACCCGGAGCCCCTGTGACCAAAGGCCAGCACGCTAACTATTTAGCCATGGAGCCGTTCTTCTTATTGGTAATGCCAAGATATATTGTATTTATTTTTGAATTTCGTTTACTTAGAAATATTTTGTGGTTAAATGGAGATTGAACGTAATGGTTTCATGAGCAGTAGGTTAAGACCAAATAATGTTAGGAATGCGACCAGTTTGTTTCTAGTCTTCTAGGCAAATAGCAAATTTTTAACAATGTTTAATTCATTCTGCGTCTTATTTACAAGTTTATATTTTGGTATTTTAAAACTTAAATGCATACACATTTCCAGAGATTTTAGGTCGTACAAATATGAGCAATAATAATAATGATAGAAAGTTTGTGGAGGTGAAGGATCTCTCCGACGAGAAAACAAGAAAGAGCCAAGTATTCTCGGCAGAAAAACGAGCACGAGTAAACCAAGGGAGGAAGGAGTACTGGCGAAAGAGTAATAGGTAGAGAACTTGGAGAAAATTTTGGAAGTTTTGCAATCGCAACCCAAAGGTGGTTGAAACGAAACTAAAATAATAATTTCGTTTTCCTATTAGAGCCTGGTGCAGCCTTCATAAGACAGGCATTCCGATAAGGGCGAGCAGCGTCTGCCTGGTAATAAAGTGCGTGTCATTGTAGTGGAGGGAGGTATGGTGCTTGAGTTTAGATTGTTAGGGGCAGAGGAAACACCCAATTTCTGAGCCCCAAGAATTAGTCTTAAACTCACAAAATCCCAGCACTCGATTGGGAAATGAACCCAGAACTCCAGAGCCTTGAATGATGACCATTCAGCCCAGGAATCAGAATAAATGATTAACGATTCTCGAAAAGAGTCGTTTTTTATATAGAAAAGGCAGGGAAAACTATTAGGAAACTCCTACTTCGTGATTGGGGATAAATTTGAAACGGACGGTACTGTTCAGGATGTACATAAGAAAAGGTCTAGCAGACCAAAACCATCAACAAGTCCAACTTCCAGCGCTGCTGTTTGCAACATTTTACTAGGTCACTCCAAAAGGCTGTGAATCAGGGTGCATGTTAAAGCGGGGTAAGCCGATCAACCGTGAACGAATTCTGAAGGCTGCAAAGTGAAAATTGTACATTCCAAGATCGCTGCAAGCTATGAATGAGGACGACCGGGATCGAAGGATGGAGTATTGCGAGTGATTTGAAGGCATGCTTCACGAGGATGAACGGTTTGCAGGGATGGTTCGTTATCTGGTCTGACGAGGTGCAATTCATAATGAACCGGCACAGCTGCGTGTACCGGGCTCCTGAAAATCCTCACGTTCGCGTGGACAAACATGTTAATCTACCCGGTATTAATGTATGGTATTGTCTGTCATCGTGCGGTTTAATTAGCCCAGTCTTCTTTGAAGGTACCATAACTGGTGAGGTATATCTTTATATGCTGCAAACATAAATTTTACCTGCCATCCGAGAGGTGTTTGGAGATGAAAGATTTTACCTACAACAAGATGGCGCTCCACCTCACTACCACAGAGATGTCAGAGCCTACTTGGATGAAAGTCTACCTGGTCGAAGAAGAGCTGTTGAGTACCCACCACGGTCTCCAGAACTTACACCTCTTGAGTTCTATCTATGGGGGACCTTGAAAAATGAAGTTTATCGACAGAAGCCAGCTACACTAAACGAGCTACGAGAAACCATCGAGGCGTCCTGTGCGGGTATCACACCGGCAAAACTGACAGTCGTAGTTCAGTCAGCAGTACAGGGGCATCGATGTTGCTTGGCTGCTAATGGGGTCATTCTGAACACATAAAATAACCTTCCCCCGTGAAATAATTCTAAAGGTATGCCATTTCGATTAATTAATATTGACTATCAAAGAGTGTCTTCATTTTTCTGAACCCCTCACAACTCAACTGTTTTAGTAATTGAGACTCACTTCACAATACTCTTAGTTAAGAGCTTATAGCTTGCCTGAGGACGATGACAATATAAATTGATTCTGGTGGGTTACATGAATATTGCATAAACTTGTTCCCTTCAATATTTTTAATGATCTGATATGTCGGAACTGCCTTGAAGCACTGAAACGTTTTTGTGCACATGGAGTAATAGGACTTGATGTTATATGAGGAATACTAGACAGGGAAATGATGAAGTTGCTGGAATACATCTCAATATCCGAGTAACATGTAGTATAGGGTAATAGATACTTCAGTCTCTCCATGCATGAAGAAACAAACCAATGTGATAACAATATATAAATTATAACAGTGTACAAGGTAACAAATGAGGGAATGTGTTTGTTATAATCTCAGTTAAATTATTCCACGTCTCTCCTTAGAAATGTTCTGCGAAATATTTTCCAAAAAATAATATGAAACATTATAATATTCGCCGGAGATTCCAAGTTTCTGGGCTGATGGGTCGATATAGTAGAGCGCTGGCTTTCTGAGCCGAAGTTTCCAAAATCGACCCCAGCTTAGTCCCATGGTAACTTATCTGAGATGCTCAAATACAAACAGCCTCCTGTCGATACATGTACTAGGATTAAAAATAACTGCTACACAACAAAATTTCCAGCATCTCAGTGTCTCGAAAAACCGTATAAGTAGGCCCTACAGTATGCAAAGCCAGTAAAATTCTTCTTCTTCTTCTTCTTCTTCTTCTTCTTCTTGTTCAAAGCTAATGCAGAGAGCTCGTAGTTGCGATCGAGAATATTCTGTAAGAAGGAAGGCAGCTCCCAGACGGAAATACCAATAAAACGGTCTGTTTTCACACCAACTTTGTTGTACCTGAATGAAAGTTGGGCGGACTCAGGTTATCTTATTCATACGTCAGAAATAACGGACATAAAAATACCGAGAATGATGGTTGGTACAAACAGGAATGAGGAGATGAAGGCTAAGGTACATATGACTCAGCCCCACCCCCGCTGTGAACCATGTGACCCTGTCGCGGTGGGGCGGCTTATGCGTCCAAATGTCCAAATGAAGTACGTAGCCGAACTGCAGATGTAACCATATAGGATGGGTATCTGTCGAGAGACCGAACTAATGGTTCATCAAAAGTGGAGAAGCAGCCTTTCTGAAGTTGCAAGGGCAGTGGTCTGGATGATTGACTGACATGGTCGTGTAATAATATTTAACATGGCTTAGCTATGTTGATACTGCTGTACGCCTGAAAGCAACGGAAAACTACAACCGTAATTAACTCCCGACGACATACAGCTCTCTCTGTATGAATGAGTGATGTACTGATGATGGCTTCCTCCCGGGTAGAATATTTCGGAGGTAAAAGAGTCCCACGTTCGGATCAATGGGAGGGGATGACACGACAGGGGGGCAAGGAGACTGACATTCTACGAGTCGGAGCGTAGAATGTTAGAAGTCTGAATCGTTGTGGTAGATTAGAGAATTTCTAAAGGGAAATTGACGGACTAAAATTAGATGTAGTTGGTTTAAGTACGTTGGCAGGAAGAGCAGAATTTTTGATCAGGTGAGTACAGAATCATCAACACAAAATCAAACAGGAGAAATGCAGGAGTTGTTTAAATGATGAACAAGAAAATACGGCAGCTGGTAAGCTACTACGACCTGCATAGTGAACAAATTATTACTGTTAATATAGAAAACAATCCAATGCCCACCACAATAGTGCAGGTATATGTGCCTACTAATTCGGCAGATGATGATAACAAGTTGAATTAAAAGAGAGTGACGGATTGTTTCAAGAAACATTTTACACAAGGACTACATGAAAAGAATGCCTTTGCTGGCAGGACGTAGTGTTTACAGTGTACTATGTCTTCTGGTATGGGCTAGAGCAATATTGTTACTTTCATTGATCTGTCTCAGCTTTATCCTTGGCTTTGACAAGATGAAAGTGACTGAGGTATGAGTGATGCTAGTAATGCCAATCCTTATGCAGCCAGTCCCTGCTATGAATGGTATGAAAATGTTGCTCATAGGGTCAGTTGGTGCATGAATTTCAGTGGGCTTGGCAGACTGATATGTAATAGCGACTTCTGGCTCGGTGAGGAAAGCAACGGGACACTATCTCACTCCTCACTTCCCTAGTACGCCTCTTCAATGATGCCTAGGCCATTTATGACAGCTGATGGTGGAGCTGTTGAGGATCCAACCAGCCTTAGGGCTGAAGACTGAACATACATACATGAAAAGACTGAAGGAAACACAATAGATGAAGAGTGGACAGGGCCGATATCCTGCGATGTTAGGCCCCTTAAAACAACAAGCATCATCATCAAGAGTGGACAATCGCGAATAATATCAGCAGAACTGCTGAAAAAATGTTCGGAAGAAAGGCAAAATGAAGTAATAATCAGTAGCAAACTTAGCAGGGGCGGCTTTTCAGGTGAAGTAGGTGAAGTGCCACTTCACCATTTATGTTTACCAGAATGGATTGTTTTTAAATTTATTTTTCTTGTGACATTTGTTGGTTTTACGGAAAGAAAATGTTTTTATACGGCGTATGGAGCACCAAGAGCTTGCATCGCTTGATGAGAACCAGGGGAACTCACGAAAGCGCCGTCTGTCGACCACCCACAGTACGGCGCGTGAGATTGAGTGAAGTCGAGAGATTCCGCAGCTACATCTACCTCCCAAGTGCCGCTTGGCGTTGACGGTTGCCATGACAACCGTGACGTCACCCGCGTACTTTCCTCATAGCGGAATGTGCAAGTGATGTTGCGGGAATATCGGAATGTTTCGTCTTCCCTGCGTCATCCTGTGTGAAGTACGAGTACTTACGCATCGTGGTCCATTCGTAGTGTTGTGCTGTTTTATTTAAACATGTATCCTGTTTGTGACATAGTGAGAAACGAAGATCAGAATGTTCTACGTTTTGGTCGCCCTACTGAATCACTGCAAATTTGTGCTACAAAAGAAGTGAAACATTCCGGTAAACCTTACAATCGTGGTTTAAGGAATTTCCATGGTTGTGCTCCTCTCCAGTTCAACAGAAGTTGTTTTGTTGGCCCTGCTTGCATTTTAGCAATAAAGATAACGTTTGGAATAAATAAGGATTTTCAGCCCTTTTGAACATAACACGTTCTTTACATAAGCACTCAGACTCTACAGAACATATAAAATGCCAGCTGGATTTGAAGAATGGAAAGAAACCAAAATACGATCTCTGATGCCCTGAAGGAAAATACTAGACTGTTTATTGTACAGTTCAATGAAAATGTATGTTTAAATAGGCATTTCCTTCAGTTGGTAATATAACTTTTCCGGTTTCTAGCGTCAGTAAACAGCTGTGCGTCGTAAATGAAAACACGACAAAATGTCCAGCTCTTCTCGAGAGTTCCGCGCTTCCATAATTGTTAGAGTCCCGGTCAGATCTTATCTCTACTTTGCATCGTAGAAGAGCAAAGGCAACCACATTGTTGCCGCGCTGTGACGTTACACAGCGCTCCGGTCTGTATACAGTTTTGGTCACGTGCTGGACCCTGCGCCAGTCACAGGTACGAGGTACGAGTACAAAACAACGAAAAACAACACTTAGTTCCTAAATCTGTCGCTCGAAACAGAATGGGTTATAGCTCTTCCCCACGAGCCGCCACTGAAACTCAGGAGGAGATGCTAGATCTGATTGCGGAATGGCGAATGTACAATAATGCAAAAAATGAAGAGGGCAGAAAAGAATACCGGCGACGGCGATAAAAGAATGAAGTCGATAGAAAGTGCAGGACAGCTAAAGATGTTTGGTTGAAAGAGAAGTACAAAGATGTGTATGGTTGTAGTAAAGGTAGATTCTGCACGTAGGAAAATCAAGGAAATCTTTGGAGAAAGGCAAACTATGTGTATGAATATTCATAGCTCAGATGGAAAATAACTTCTGGAAAAGAAGACAAGGCAGAAAGATGGCAGGAATATATTCTGCAATTGTATTAAGGGAAGGAAGTAGATGATAAGGTTATGGAACAATAAGAGGCTGTTGATGATTTTGAAATGGGAGACGTAATGTTAAGGCAAAAATTAGACAGTGCTTTGGGAGACCAAAGTAGGAACAAGGAACCTGGAATTGATAACACACCTTCATAATTACTGACAGTGTAAGGATAAACTGGCATTTTGAGGTTATTTCAAAATTTGTGTAAAATGTAGGCTACAATACAGGAGACGTACCATCCGATTTTAGATATAAGTTCGTTAGTGAATAGAATTAATGAAAGGAGAGCTATTTGTCTAAACTTGACCAAAAGAAGAGATAGAATGATAGGCCAGATCTTCAGACACGTAGGATTTGTTCAGTTAGCTTTTGAGCGACGTGTAAGTGGTAAGAATGGTAGGCCCTACGGATATAATGGCAAACAAATTACAGTAGATGTAGGATGTAGTTTTTACGTAGGAATGAAAAGTTTAGCACAGGATAGGGTGGCATGGAGCGCTGCATTAAACAGTTCTATGGTTTGATGACCCAAACAACAACAGGTATGAACTCGATGGATGAAGCTGTACGTTTAAACCGGCTTCGGTGGTAGGACCATGTGAGAATAGGTTACTTATGAGAATAATGGACTGTATCGTGGAGGGTAAGAGAGGTAGAGGAAGACCAAGACGACAATTGTTAGACTGAGTTTCCAATGGTTTAAATATGAGGTATGGAACTTAACGAGGCCACAATACTAGTTAAAAATTGAGGATTGTGGGGGATATTTAGTAAATTCACAGAAGTTTGCAGACTAAACGATGAAGGGCACGACAGTCTATAATGAAGCTGTAAGCATTATTATTCAGGTTTTCTCTGGTTATTCCCGGTATCGAGTTGCATTAGGCGGAATTGCTCTCCAAGCCCAGTGACACACGTTTGACCATCTGATGCTCTTCTTTTATGGATCCTTCAGATCCTTACTATGCACTTTCCTCATAATGCTGCAAGTTTGTAAGGAAACTGCCTTCTTCAGCTCAGTGTAGATATTCTTCTTGAGATATTTGTCTGCACATCGTAAAGCTGATAGGGAATTTGCCCTAGTGCTCCCACTACTACCTGAACAACAAAGCTATTACGATGCCAGATCTCTCTCATTTCGTTTATTTGAAGCAGGTGGAGTAATAAATGAAAGGAGATATGAATTCAACAGATGATGACGGTGATTTAACTAGGTATTCATCCCCTTTTAACACTGATAAAAGGAAGTGGTTCGACCATTTGACAAAAGGAAGACTCAACATAAAAAGGGAGTGACAACGAATCCCTAGCCTCGTAAACTTAATTCCGCCAAGGTCGGAACAGAACAAGAATTGACCATGGGAGGTAAGATAGGAAAGGTGAAGGTGTGGAGTCTGGCAGAAGAAAGTGAAAACAATGCCAGAATCAGGTAGGGACCCTGTAACAATAAACAAACAACTCCCGCTCACAGCTTGAGAGTCTGGGGTGTCGTCCCGTCTGACAACAGACGGGTGATACCGCGGAAGTACTCTACGCTTCCACCCACAAGAAAAAATTGACAGATTCCTGACATATTTAATCGAAACGTGATATAATATCTTACTAGAGAACTCGTGCTACTCCACAGCTTTCATTATAAATAGGCCTAATGACGTGTCTGATATAGAATTCCCCCATGGCCTGCCCGGGTACTTTCTTGAACTTTCACTTTTAGGATGTGTATTACCCGTTAATTACGCGTTAAGTGAATTTTTGTAGATTGATTTATTGTAACGTTGATTGAATTTTACGAACTAGTTTTATTTTTACAATTCGTTTTACGTCGTATCGACATAGACAGGTCTTACGGCGACGATGGGATAGGAAAGGGAAGGAAGCAACCGTGGTCATAATTAAGGTACAGCCCGAGAATTTGTCTGGTGTGAAAATAGGGAACTATGGAAAACCAACTTCAAAGATGCAGAAATGAGGTTCTGTCCTATTATTTCTTGAATGCAAGCTGAAGTACAGTACATGACCCAATCCTCCCAGCCAGTCGTTCGAGAGTTATTATTGTGTGTTGAATTTAAATTCATAGTTTTAGATTGTTTTGTTTCGCGTGGAACTTTGTCCTTGCGGCAGTCCTCATTTTATGGAAAGTAGTTGATCCGTTCAAATAATAAGCGATAACTGTATGTGTTCACATGTCACGCTATAGATATCATGTTCACGATTCCCACTGTCATTATGACTGTCACCAGTCAGCCTGGAGAAACCGAAAACTATGAATTCATTCTTGATCATTTTGAACAAGCCCTTTCTCATCCCTTCTGATCCGCATGCCAATGGAGGCTGAACTTGGACTTAAATGGCTATGTTTGTTGTTGTTCTTTTGCTTTACGTCGCACCGACACAGATAGGTCTTATGGCGACGATGGGACAGGAAAGGCCTAGGAATGGTAAGGAAGTGGGCTTGGCCTTAATTAAGCTACAGCCCCAGGTTTTGTTTGGTGTGAAAATGGGAAACGATGGTAAACCATCTTCAGGGCTGCCAACGGTGGGATTCGAACCCACTATCTCCCGGATGCGAGCTCACAGCTGCTCGCCCCTAACCGCACGGCCAACTCGCCCGGTGCTTAAATGGCATCCAGAGTGTTACAATTCATCTTAGTGACCGGGAAAAGTACGGATTTGACATTATTTTGATCTTTTTTGATTATTTTGCTATGTCACTTCCTCTCCGTTCCACCCTGGAGGTGCTAGGTGTTCTTTCTCCCACAGTATTTCTCTCTAGTTAGTATTAAGTCATATATGTATCAAGTTTGGTTGAAATAGCAGATTTGTGTATAATCGCCGTCAATTTCATTCGTTTAGCATCGATATATGAGCCGCTGAGATCCAAAGTGGTCTAAGTCAATTTTTTCCCATCCTGAGATATTAAAGGTTTCGCGTTTCGTGTCATGTAAATTTAGGCTTTACAAGAATGCATGATTCATTTGATGAAATATGCAGGCGATACACTGTATCAAAATTATATTTAATAAAAACATTTTAGTTATTTGTTAGTTAATTTGCTTTTTATCGTTTCTAAAATTCGGAGTACCACTTTTCCTGTCAGCAGTTTACTCATAGCGAAAGGTAAAGTGGTACAAATCAAGAGTTGTACCACTCTTCCGATAAATGTTTTGGCGAAGCTGAGTAAAATGAAAATGTATAGGTTGTGTTTTAACCTCTAATATGGCAATGTGTCCGCCTCTGTGGTGTAGTGGTTAGCGTGATTAGCTGCCACCCCCGGAGGCCCGGGTTCGATTTCCGGCTCTGGCACGAAATTTGAAAAGTGGTATGAGGGCTGGAACGGGGTCCACTCAGCCTCGGGAGGTCAACTGAGTAGAGTTGGGTTCGATTCCCACCTCAGCCATCCTGGAAGTGGTTTTCCGTGGTTTCCCACTTCTCCTCCAGGCGAATGCCGGGATGGTACCTAACATAAGGCCACGGCCGCTTCCTTCCCTCTTCCTTGCCTATCCCTTCCAATCTTCCCATCCCTCCACAAGGCCCCTGTTCAGCATAGCAGGTGAGGCCGCCTGTGCGAGGTAATGGTCATTCTCCCCAGTTGTATCCCCCGACCCAAAGTCTGAAGCTCCAGGACACTGCCCTTGAGGCGGTAGAGGTGGGATCCCTCGCTGTGTCCGAGGGAAAAGCCGACCCTGGAGGGTAAACAGATGATGATGATGATGATGATATGGCAATGTATTTATAACATCATTGTTAACGAAACATAATGTTGTACAGTAGATGTGAAACTACACGAACGGCTTCCATTTTATCTCACAGATTGAGTTAAAATAATTGCTGTGTTGTTAAATGCTAGCTACACAATCTGGTCTAATAGTTCAACAGTACGGATACTCATGAATTATAAATAAATTGTTTTGCCCAAATGTCAAACTTTCTGAAAATTATCATGCTGACATTTAAGCAGATTTTATAATGGAAGATGCCTGTTTACTCAATTTCACAATCTACGTCATATTCATCTTGTAATGGGTCGACATAATCAGGTCCATACTCCACAGCCGAATTCACAGTTGTCAGTTGGTGTGGTGTACCGGACGGATGTATGGGAGAAGGGTAATCATGCCTCTCTTCTTAGCCCTGGTGACAGGTCGCACAGAGTTGTTGAGAGGGACGAGTTGAACACCAGACAAATGAGGAAGGCCACGAACACGACGTGAAGGAGTAATGTCCAAAGTTTTGAAAGGGATTCCTTCATGCAGAGATTCCTTGTAGAGAATGAGATGAAAACGCCATTGAAAATGATGACAACTGAACTTTTCATTTTACGTGTTCATCTTTCTAAATGTTACATTTTTCTCTCTGTCTTGTTGAGACAAAGTCATTCAGAGCCATTCTATAAACGGCAAAGTGTTATTTTCTCCTTGCCTTTTGAATGGTATTACACTAATCATCCGGGGTGAAAATTTGAGCAGTTCTTCATTTTCTCTCGATAACCCTGAAATCCCGATCGTTTGGAAGAAAGGAGTGTCCTGATAGCATGAACTACGAGCGAATTTCCCTTATAAAGGCTATTTTTACTTTAATAACACCTGAATATTAAAATATAAATAAAGAAAACAATACCGATACATACTAGCACAGTTACAGGGACGTTTTGATTTTAGAACGTAAATAGCAACAATAATGAACACAAAACAACACAACCTTGTGGTCGTGACGCTTGACTTATAACTTACCACTATTCCTGTAAATGCACTCCACTGCGGTGTGATAGGAAGAATGCATCCAGCGCTCTCAAGCGTCTTCCATAGGAGTTATCGTTATACCACTTCTTCACAACAAATTTTCATGCGTTATAAGAGAAATGAGTGGTATAACTGAAAAAGTGACATTTCTTGACTTAGACCACTTTGGCTCTCAGCGGCTCATATGTTCGTAAAGATATTGCTCTTTCACTGACAAGGGGGCATTCCCTACTCGTCACCACCGATTTCGTTCAAATTTATAGAACATGCACGGCTTGGCTAGAAATGAAAGTACCCGAAGTGGGAACTCCAGTTGGCCAAGCGGATATAAAATAAAAATAAAAGTAAAAATGTTGACGCGGCTCTCGCACCGTATAAGCCACTTACGTTAACGCGCACGCTGAGCAGTAGTTGGTGTAGCGGTAAGAGCTCGGACTAACAATTCGATGGTCGTGAGTTCGACTGCCCGTGTAAAGACTTTTCCTCTCAACTTTTATATTATTCATTTTCCAATTAAGCAAAGAGGTGAATAATTTATTTATTCATTTATTTATTTATTTATTTATGCTCAAAAGCCATATAAAAGGTAAAAAATTGGGATTTCATTGTCAGACTTTTTAACGAGGGATTGTAATTAAAGCGCGTACGAAAGGACTTTGTACATTAAAAGTCAAAACTTTATTCATTGACATTCCATGCTTTACGTGTGTTGGGATGATATTTATCGTAGAAACAGGGGAAAAAACAATAATTATTTCTGCTTCTAGCACAAGTCATAAACGCCGCATTTTTACAACCAAATCGTTGTTTCAACAGTCTCCATAGAAAAAAAAGTCTCCACGCGGGGTGTCGAACCCACGACCACCGAAATACTAGTCCCAGCTCTTACCTCTACGCCAACTACTGTTCAGCGTGAGCGTTAACGTAAGTGGCTCATACACTGCGAGAGCCGCGTCAACATTTTTATTTTTATTTTTATTTTTATTTTTATTTTTATTTTTATTTTTATTTTCTATACGCTTGGCCATCTGGAGTTCCCACTTCGGGTACTTTCATTTCTAGCCAAGCCCTGCATGTTCAATAAATTTGAGCGAAATCGGTGGTGACGAGTAGGGAATGTCCCCTTGTGAGTGCAACCAGCTAAGCACAGAGTGTATTGCGGGCTTGGGTGAGCTTTCACCTGCAATTTTGGCGTGATCATTTAATGACTTGATTTTATGATTACTCAATGTTTACTGAACTTAGATACCTATCAATGCCCTATGATTCACCGGCCGGAGAGAATAAAACAATAATGAAGCAAGTAGAACGACCGGACGGACTGGGCAAATCTGTTTTAAATATATAGATGTGTAAATATATAGCGAGCTATTACGTTGAAAAACTGTAATACTTACCGCAGAAGGTGATAGCCAGTTCTTTAGTCAAATGTGACCGTCATAGATTCCGGCTGAACTCCCTCGCGTTACGAAACGTGTTCACTATCAAGGTCCAGACAAGTCCAGTTCGTCATCGGATCCGTGCTTCAGCAAAGCGACAAGTCAGGTTGACCGAAATACGAGACAAGCTTACGAGGGAACAATTTTCGTATCGGTTTCTTGTGGTGAGAATATATTATGGGCGTTTTAGCAGGCATTGCCATGGCAGTGACAGATGGGGGAATTCGGTTCAGGTGCACGGGAAACTGATAGCAGGCATTGGACCAGAAACTCCGCTCACCCCTCTGTAATCAACTCCCTACGGCTCCAAAACAGATCACATTAGCTTAGATTACATGTATACTATATCAGCTTCCAAGGCTTGCTTTACATTTTCGAAAGGAGGTGATAAAAGCTCATGGTTATAACTTGATGAGATTCTTAGTAGCGTAGCCAGAGGTTATGAATTTGTTGCTTTAATTGGTAATAAAATCATACAAATAGCAATTTAAAAAGTAACATTTATTAAATCTGGGGCTAGGTCCGGCCCCACGGTGTAGGGGGCAACGTGTCCTTCTGTCACTCGGCGGCCCCAGGTTCGATTCCTGGCCGGGTCGGGGGTTTATAATAGTAAATGATTAATAACCCTGGCGTCCGACTCGTTGACTGAATGCTCAGCGTACTGGCCTTCGGTTCAGAGGGTCCCGGGTTCGATTCCCGCCCGGGTCGGGGATTTTAACCTTCATTGGTTAATTCCAATGGCCCGTGTGCTGGGTGTTTATGCTGTCCCCAACATCCCTGCAACTCACACACCACACATAACACTATCCTCCACAACAATAACACGTCGTTACCTACACATGGCAGATGCCGCCCACCCTCATCGGAGGGTCTGCCTTACAAGGGCTGCACTCGGCTGGAAATAGCCACACGAATTTATTATTATTATTATTATTATTATTATTATTATTATTATTATTATTATTATTATTATTATTATTATTATTATTATAACCCTGACCTGGGGACTGGGTGTTTGTGTCGTCCTTAATGTTCCTTTCCGCACATTCAACACTTTACATTTCCGCAATTTCCAAATACATGCGAGTTCATAACATGTGGTGCGAAGTAGGGGCAAAAGATCTTTCTAGGTTGACGGAATAAATAGCATTTTTTAAAAAAATTAGGGGTACCACCCTCTATTAACACTATCAGAGCGAAAAGGTGGAAGAGGTTCAACACTTCGAAAACTGAAGGATTCCGCAAATGAAGGGGAAGGGCCACGAAGGGCGTGTAAACGAAAGACTTCCTAGGCCTGAGAAACCTAATGCGTAGGGGTCGAAAAAAACAAGAGTTGACCAAAGGAGGTTGGATAGAAAATATGACGGGGAGAAGTCCGACACAAGTAAGTAGAAGCAATGTCAAACTCAGCTAGGGGAGTCATAGTTATCAAGCAACGCTCCCAAGTTGAGAGCCGCTAGCTCCCCTTTTAGTCGCCTTTTACGACATGCGGGGAATAACGTGGCTGTTATTATTCCACCTCTACCCAAGGGAGATGTGCTATGTGAGGTGAGAAGAGTCAGGTTGGATCAGGTAGATTTGAATGAAACAGTTGGCTGATCAGTTAACATACTCTAAATTTAACAGTATATAGTAATGGCGTCTGGCCTCCGGAGAGGCCTGGTGCAGGTCTTTCGAGTTGAAGCCGTACAGCCGACCTGCGCGTCTGTGAGGACGGGGCCCTATCTAGGATGATTTATAATGCTTAAGAAAACACACAAATCCAGTCCCCGAGCCATCGGAATCAACCAGTTAAAATCGCCGACCCTTCCGGGAATCGAACTCGGGACCCCCTGGGCCAAAGGCGAGCATGCTAACCATTTAACTATGGAGCCGGACAATTTTGTAGTAATAAATATTCTGCCTTCAGATCAACGGTAGCGTTATAGTTAATTGATGAAAAATTGCTGGGAGTCTCGGAGCAGCTAGTGAGCATCACGTACAATTAAATATATAATTTCAGTAGTATAGATCCCTTTTTCGGCGCTCACAAGTAACCGTTTGTGACAAATGAGCATTCAAAAGAAAGAGAATAGTCATTAGTAGTGGCGAATTGCACTCTCATTTCGTAAATATAGACAATTTATTTTAAAAAATAGTTAAAAAATTGTACGAAGTGTGCGATTTGCAAATACTATTGCTGTAGGAAAATACGCGCCATCATTGCTTTCCACTTCACATTTTGTCCGCTGGGACACCTGTTTTATGTCATGCTGTAATTATCAGTTAAGAAAGGACTGATAGTAAAACCAAAAATTGCTTCCGGAATATTGGTCAGTATAATAATGCACTTGCATTTGTTTCCGTTCAAGTGAATATATAAATGTTAAAAAATCAAAGATTATATTAAGTGGTAAGTAAGACTGTCTAATATTGTACTGATTTGTATATTCCTTAGTTCACCAGTAGTTCACTAGG
The DNA here is from genome assembly GCF_040414725.1 of Anabrus simplex. Lineage (NCBI taxonomy): Eukaryota > Metazoa > Arthropoda > Insecta > Orthoptera > Tettigoniidae > Anabrus > Anabrus simplex. The sequence continues at coordinate 289,596,615 of NC_090267.1, forward strand.
GGGCTACTCCACCACATACTTTATGAACATGCGAGATTTCTCGCACGGGTCCCCTAGTTATTATTAATTTTATTTATTTACTATTTATTTAGTCTAACGTCGCACTAACAGATAGAAAGTTTCCGTCGATGGAGCGATGGGAAAGGCAAGGACTGGTAAGGCAGTGGTCGTGGTCTTAATTAAGGCGCAGCCTGTTATGAAAATGGGAAACCACATAAAACCATCCTCAGGGCTGCCGACGGTGGGATTCGAACTCCCTAATCTCCCGAATGCAAGCTCACGGCCAACTCGCTCTGTACGTAGAATTATCTTGCGTATGTACTGCAGAAATATACCAACAGTTCTATTTTAAAATTTCATAAACCACTTAACACCGAAAATGAGGTTTTGACAGCACGAACAGAACGTTGAAATCTGTTTTACTAACAGGGACAGTAGTATGTAAATCCGTATATAAACGTGCATGCTATTAATATGTTATATGCACAAACGAAGAGACTGCCGGGTTTCTGTGTAGAGTCACTTGTGTTATAATGCTGTGTACAACCTATGTAACAGCAACAGACGTACAATTACTCAAAAAAAGAATGAGCGCATGGTACTTTTAAAAAAGTAGGCTAGTGAAAAATTGTACGAAGTGTGCGATTTGCAAATACTGTTGCTGTAGGAAAATACGCGCCATTATTGCAGTCCACTTCACATTTTGTCCGCTGGGACACCTGTTTCATGTCATGCTGTAATTATCAGTTAAGAAAGTTTCTGCACGTACACTTTTCTCAGAGACAATTTAACGTATAGATATGATATTTGTGAGTATCCACAGTTGTTTGATCTACAGTGCATGATAGGTGAATTACATTTTGATAGTAATTAAATTTACATAGGTTTGAGAATCTCTGTAGAAAATACAAATTTATTACAAACATAAAAACGCTCCAAACGTCTTGACAAAACATATTGGTCGAATAGGGAATGTAAAGAAATCCAAATACCTGTGAGAAACAATTCTAGAAAAAGGTCTAGAAAAATCTTCTGCAGAAGAGAGGTTACACAAGATGGAAGAGCGTATGGCATGACTAAGGAATTTTTTACAACAAGGAATGCTTATCTAAAAATCTTTCAATTGGGCACTACAGTACAATAGTGAAATCAGAATGTCTTCACGCAAGTATTTTGAACTATAGTTTATATAAAATGGAAGTACAAGAAAGAAGAATCATGAGAAAAATCTTAGGAGCAATAAAAACAACAGAACATAGAAAACATAACAAAAACATATCTAGCCTAAAGATTGACAAAACAGGTATTTAAGTCAGCAACGAGCGGGATTCAAGAGATCAAGAAATATTTTGAAAGAAATAAAATACGAGAAGAGGAAGCTGTAGAAAGAGAGATTTTAAAAGGAAATCTTAAGAATGGAAGGACTCCAAGTAAGAATGAAAAAACCGGGCGAGTTGGCCGTGCGTGTAGAGGCGCGCGGCTGTGAGCTTGCATCCGGGAGATAGTAGGTTCGAATCCCACTATCGGCAGCCCTGAAGATGGTTTTCCGTGGTTTCCCATTTTCACACCAGGCAAATGCTGGGGCTGTACCTTAATTAAGGCCACGGCCGCTTCCTTCCAACTCCTAGGCCTTTCCTATCCCATCGTCGCCATAAGACCTATCTGTGTCGGTGCGACGTAAAGCCCCTAGCAAAAAAAAAAGAATGAACAAGAAACGCGGTCCAGAGTAGTTTGAGGAGAGAAGAATACAGCATAGTGCAATGATGAAGGAATAATGGAAGGAACGGAAAAGGAACTAACCAGGAAGGATGAATTAAAATTACCGGGCGATTTGGCCGTGCTGTTAGGGGCGCGCAGCTGTGAGCGTACATCCAGGAGGTAGCGGGTTCGAGTCCCAATGTCGGCAGGCATCAAGGTGGATTTCCGTGGTTTCCCCACTTTCACATCAGACTGTATCGTAATTAATACCATAGTCGATTCTTTTCCACTCCTAGGCCTTTCCTATCCCATCGTCGCTATAAGACCTATCTGTGTTGGTGCGACAAAAAGCAAGTTGAAAAAAATGAATTGAAATTGGCACGTGGTCCCTAGCAGGCCTCATCGTTAAGAATAATAAAATTATGTCTCAAAACATAGTGGGTAACATACAACACCCTGCGCTCAATTTTTTTTCCTAGTAACTAAAAGTATACATTGCTGTTCTGATAACTTTACTGATCATCCTACAAGTTCCATTGTAATCGGTCTGGTCAAAAGCAATGCCCTTGTAAGAAATAATACAAACGACCATTGAGTAGAATTTTATAGAAGATAATAGTGATTATTCTATTTCTCTTTGTGAGTTGACAAGTTGGACAAGGAAGTGAAACCTCTTCGTGTATGTAAGGAATCGGTGGAACAACATGACTCAATTTATGTCCTGTTCGAGTGTTCAAGACCGGATGACTTTTCTACCACCACGCTCTGGTCCTTATGAACATCTTACCAGAAATCCCTGAGATTCAAGCTCGGGACACTGAGGTGCATTGATGTAACCGGGGATAATAGTCACTGTACATGAACATTTCGCCATCACTATGTTAACATTATTTACGAAAGGACACGCTAAGAACCGGGTAGGAACCCATGATCTTGGGATATACACCGGCATTCTACCATTGATTCAAAGGGGTTGTTATTTCCATACTGTACTAACCTTAGCTCCAATTTAACGAGTTTAATATGCGTCTATAATAAATTTACAATTTTCTCTCTCTACTTCAAATTTATGCCTCATACTTCCATTTGGTCGCGAATTAAGTAATCAGAAGTGGAAAGTGGGTTCATCTCGTTTGTTTGTTTGTTTGTTTGTTTGTTTGTTTGTTTGGCTGTCATGACAACGCGGTAAAATGGCTGAAGATAATTTCTGAAAACTCTGTACTTACGTTCAGCGATAGCCGGGTTTTTTTCAATAGGCTATACATTATTTTATTAGTGGCGTAGCAATAATACTGTAAATGGACCAAAACCGGAAATGTCAAATCCCTGTCTTAATATTATCTTTATGGGAAACGTGTGCATAACAGAAACTGTGTAAAATATAATTTCTGATATTTTATGTCCCATTCATTTTATAGAAAATCCTATTTCCAATCCTTTACATCATGTGATACATTTTTACGAAACAATGGAAACATTGACGAATTTAGATTTCTGTGCAAATCCCTTTATTTTTCCAACTTCCTTTACGTCGCACCGGCACAGGTAGGTCTTATGGCGACGATGGGACAGCAAAATGTTATGAGTGGGAAGGAAGCGTCCGTGACCTTAATTAAGGTACAGCCCGAGCATTTGCTTGGTGTGAAAATGGGAAACCACGGAAAACCATCTTCAGGGCTGCCGACAGTGGGGTATGAACCCACTATCTCCCGGGTGCAAGCTCACAGCTGTGCGACCCTAACCGCACGGCCAACTTGCCCGGTGACAGAGCCCATCAACGGCGACGCTGGTTATTCATCCAAGAAGTCGAACAAAACCAATATGTAGTGGTTTAAGGAGAAGTGCAAGTAAGTAATTATTTCCTATTAATACCAATCAGATATGAGAACCAATTCGGACACCTCGAAGGATGAATGTATTGGCAAAAGAAAAGGAAGGGCCTCGATGTGTATGAGAATGAAGGACTCCCTAATTCTCGGCTTCAGAAGCGAACAAGAGTTGACCAAGGGAGGTTACATAGAAAACATGAAATGACGGATTTGGCGCAAGTAACTGGAAATAATGTTTGCCGCCCCGCTGTCTCTAACTCACGCTCCTAACCTGAGAACACCTCGGGATCCTCCTTTTAAGTCGCCTCTCGACAGGCCGAAAACACCGCGGATGTATTCATGTAGCTAACTTAATAATTTGAGATACCGGGCGAGTTGGTCGTGCGGTCAGGGGCGCGCGGTTGTGAGCTTATATCCGGGAGATAGTGGGTTCGAATCCCACTGTCGGCGGACCTGAAGATTGTTTTCCGTGGTTTCCCATTTTCACACCAGGCAAATGCTGGAGCTGTACCTTAATTACGGCCACGGCCGCTTCCTTCCAACTCCTAGGCCTTTCCTACTCCATCGTCGCCATAAGACCTATCTGTGTCGGTGCGACGTAAAGCCACTAGCAAAAAAAAAATTGAGATAACCTTGTCACTATACTTTCATTTTGTAAAATTGCACAGAGAAGCTTAGTAGGCCTATGTAGTTGACTTGCTGAAATGCAGTTCGTTCTAGTGGCAACTTATTTTAAACATGTGTATTTCAAAGTATTATTTAATATTCTACGTTCTGCATTGAAAGGGGGAGAGATCAGTACAAATAACTTCACTTGGCTTGGCTGTTGCCGGTGCTAAAATATTCTATGGTTTGTTGACAGAACTACTTAATAAACTGATGCAGTTCTGAGCTATAAGATAACTGTCTGAAAGCTGACATGGAACGAATTAACAGCATGCTTTAATTAAGTTTTCCAAATAGAGAGAAAACGAGTAAGTTATCAGTATATTTATACGGGTTGTCAATCTGATGATTAATCGTCTTAATGAATCGGTCTATGAGGAGAAATAAACAAAATTAGTCGAACAAGCTCCGACCTCGAGCTAGGTGTTACAACTGTTCATTAGGACGACCAGCTACACGCATTTCATATCGTTAAATGGTATGTTAATTGGGCTAAAAAGCCATTACAGCCGATTAAGATGGATCTTGTGAAATAACACAAGATTTTTGGCAAGTTTTTAACAAGTTATAAGAAAGGTATCGATTTTGATAACGTGCCATCTTTTAACTGGTGGATCATAGACGTTTCTAACACAGAGTGTATGGTAAATGCCGTCCAATTATTAGAAGGGCTCGCCGCATAAACGTTGGATATTCAGTTTTACCGAAAGTAAGATTCAGTTGGAATAACGTTTGTTATCCAGTGTTGCATCATTTCTCAGCGTGCTTTCACGTAATCTTTAAGTCTTCATTGACATTAATAAAAGCAGAACGCGTTTCCCATTATGAATGTACTAAGTAGCGTTGTAGGAAATATGTTCTAACATGGAAAATAATCGTTTCCGGACCCATGTCCATATAACATATTGTGTTCTACTACGTGTGAGGAATGTGTGCTTTAAGTTTCGCCGTGCCGTATTGTTACACCCTATAGTACGGATGATGGGAGAAATGAACTCATTGACCTAAGAATACAGCATTTGTAACGAAAAAAACCCAGTCTTTTACGAATATTAAGAATCTTTTCAACCAGATGTTCGATTCGGAACGCTGAGCGTCGTGGAGGCTCTTTTCGAGGCATTTAGACGGCAGACCTCATCTAAGACCAAATGACTTTCCTTGCCCCTTTTGCTTCTCGGTGGAATATGTGAGTCAGAGGGTTTGTTTCTCCTACCTTCATTTTAATTTTCCTGATCCCCTTTACCATAGCCTGTAAAGAGATCGCTATAAAAGTTCTATAATCCATTTTAGTGAAAAATCAGGAGAGACAAAATTAACTCACCCAACAGAAATATTTTGAAGAGATTGTTGCTTCATTTATAGCAACTTTTGATATGTTAAACAAGTGAAAAAACAAACAAATGCATGCTTCTTCCTATATTTATTATATAAGGGAAAAATATACTGCGTATCTTAAGAACATTTTTACACAATTTGAAAATTTGGCCTTTAGTATGTTATAATGTCAACAAAAAATAGTAAATAATAATCACACAAGGAAAATGTATATACATAAAACAGGAATATACACTGTTACAACACCACAGAAAATGAAAAAAATCATTCGCATGATAGATTTTAACAAGAGTGTTAATACTGAGGTTTTACATACCGTATTCGCACATGCTCACTACCATTTTTTTCCAACTTATTATAGGCAAGAATTATGAATGCACTGGAATAGTCCTTCAAAATGGAAGAACAATGCACTTTTCATTGACACACTGAAATGAAATGGCGTATGGCTTTTTGACGCCCGAAGGAGACCTGCACGTCGTGATGAGGATGAAACAATGATGAAGAGGACACATACGCCCAGCCCTCGTGCCAACGAAATTAACCAATGATGGTGAAAATTCCCGAACCTGCCGGGAATCGAGCCCTGGACGCCTGTAACCAAAGGCCAGCATGCTGATCATTTAGCCATGGAGCCGGACATTGAAGCACTAACATGACCTCTTTTAAAGGCATTTTCCAGGTTTCGGAGATTCTTTCTTCGTTGAATGTGTATTTTTTCACTATTTCTATCCCTTGTTTGTGGCCTCCGTGGCTCAGGTGGGAGCGCACCAGCCTCTCACCACTGGGTTCCGTGGTTCAAATCCCGGTGACTCCATATGAGATTTGTGCTGGACAAAGCGGAGGCGGGACCGTTTTTTCTCCGAGTAGTCCGGTTTTTCCTGTCATATTTCATTCCAGCAACACTCTCCAGTATCATTTAACTTTGTCATTCATTAATCATTGCCCTAGAGGACTGCGAAAGGCTTCGGCAGGCGGCACAATTTCTATCTTCGCCGCTAGATGGGGGCTTCATTCACTCCATTCCTGACCCAGTCGAACGACTGGAAACATGCTGTGGATTTTAATTTCTATCCCTTTTTTCTAACATAACAGTATCTTTCCAATTGGTTATATTGATTTCGTCCTGCTTTTATTAAGGCAATTGTGTGTTTCCGAGGATTAAAGTGCTATGAAGAGTTGTAGAATGTGAATTATAACATGCAAATACGGCGTTTCATGGCCCATGTCCAGATAATATGCTTTCTTCTTCTGCGTATGAGGAATGTTTTCTGAGAATTTGGCCGGATTTTGTTGTTACACTCTACATAAGGGGCATAAAGAATTTTCATTTGAATAAGCCTGAAAACACTGTACACTGGGTAGAGTTATGGCAAATAGAACTGCAGTACACAAACAGAAATACAATTTATTTGACCTCTACTTGTTCGAAAATGAAATACAATTACTCTCTATTGCCTCCATTATTCTGGACTTTAGCAGAAGGATTTAATTTTACATTCAGAAGATGTTAAAAATACCCTATCTACAATGAGTCCGGATTTACATAAAAAGCTGTTCGTTCCCCTTTTATCTCCCATTCTAAAATACTTCATTATAGTCCAGATTGGTTTCCATGTCGCTTGACAAATTCTGTCTGGGTTATTACAGAAATCTTCTCGTGTTTCCTTCTTGGATTTAACAATGATTATTTCGACCGCTTTCTTTCATCTGTGTAAAGTACTGTACACGTAATCCTGAGTAGTATAATTGGATGGTTCTGCGGCCGCCACCGCCACCGGGCTCCCAGAGGCCACCTCCACCACCACCACAGCCAGAGGCCTCCCAGAGGTCTCCTCCACCACCCGCGGGAAATTTGAATTTGTAAACAAAGCCACGTGCTTTTTGACAGCTGTCATCGACAACAACGCATCGCTAACCTCAGTACTGCCATCTTGACGGGCCTAAACCTCAGTAGTACCAACTTAACCTAACTAGCGCGAGGTAAACAAAGCCACGTGCTTTTTGACAGCCACGTGCTTTTTGACAGCCACGTGCTTTTTGACAGACAACAACGCATCGCTAACCTCAGTACTGCCATCTTGACGGGCCTAAACCTCAGTAGTACCAACTTAACCTAACTAGCGCGTGGTAAACAAAGTCACGTGCTTTTTTGACAGCTGTCATCCACCATCTTTAAACTACAGAGCACTGTGCTGCCCTCTTTATCGTAGTAGATGTAAAATTCGTCACCTGTCATCAGCAGTGCTGCCATCTTGGCGGGCCTAAACCTTAGTGCTACCAACTTAACCTAACTAGCGCGTGGTAAACAAAGCCACGTGCTTTTTGACAGCCACGTGCTCTTTTGACAGCTGTCATCCGCCATCTTAAAACCACAGAGCACTGTGCTGCCCTCTTTATCGTAGTAGATGTAAAATTCGTCACCTGTCATCGGCAATGCTGCCATCTTGGCGGGCCTAAACCTTAGTGCTACCAACTTAACCTCACTAGCGAGAGATAAACAAATCCATGTGCTTTTTTGACAGCTGTCATCCGCCATCTTTAATCTATAGAGCACAGTGCTGCCCTCTTTAGCTACTTACCTTTGAAATGTGGTGGCGGATAATTTGAAAAATGCTTTTTGACAGCAGCCATCTTTGAGCACCGTGCTGCCCTCTTTAGCTAGATACCTTTGAAATGTGGTGGCAGGCTATTCCACACGACAGCAGCCATCTTTAATCAAGAGAGCACCGTGCTGCCCTCTATGTGGTGGCGGCAAATTCTACATGCTCTTGTTTAGAAACAAACTCACGCGCTTTTTTGATAGCCGTCATCCGCCATCTTTAATCAACAGAGCACAGTGCTGCACTCTTTAGCTAGATACCTTTGAAATGTGGTGGCGGCAATTTGAAAAATTCTATGTGCTCTTGTTTGGAAACAAAGCCACGTGCTTTTTTGACAGCTGTCATCCGCCATCTTTAATCAATAGAGCACTGTGCTGCTATCATGCGGACAATTTCATCAGCTGTCATCCGCCATCTTTAATCCACAGAACACCGTGCTGCCCTCTTTATGACATGTAGTAGCGGGCAATTTGAAAAGTTCTGTTAGCTGTCATCCGCCATCTTTAATCAAGAGTGCACCATGCTGCCATCTTTAGCTAGATACCTTTGAAATGTGGTGGCGGCAAATTGAAAAATTCCACGTGCTCCTGTTTAGTAAACAAACTCACGCGCTTTTTTTGTCAGCTGTCATCCGCCATCTTACATCGCAAACCTCAGTGCTACACTCTTTAGGTACATACCTTTGAAATATGGTGACGGATAATTTAAAAAAGAAAAATTCTACAGCAGCCATCTCTCGACGCTAATTGCACAAGATGGTGGCTATACATGACTCCTTAAAGGTGCTTATGCGAGATGGCTGCTATACATAGGTTCTTATGAGACGCCCTTGGGATGCTTGCGCAAGATGGCGGTTATACATGGCTCCTTATGAGATGCCCTAGGGATGCTTGCGCAAGATGGCGGTTGCTCTTATGAGGCGGCTTAAGGGTCCTTGCACAAGATGGCTAGAGACGCCCTAAGGATGCTTGCGCAAGATGGCGGACACAAGATGGCGGCTATACACGTCTCCTTATGAGACGCCTTAAGGGTACTTGCGCAAGATGGCTGCTGCTCTTATGAAGAAAGCTAGCTTAGAGGCTAACGCGTCGTGCTAGTTCGATTCATTAAATTTGGAGCTTAAATGCAAAATATTAAATATCTCGAAAGCGGTGCATCGTAGAGCAAAACGGACAAAAATTCTTCTGCCCAGTACCTCGGTTCGCAGTACGAGGAACAAGAAAAACATAGTCTAATGATGAGATCAACGGTTCGGTTCCTACTTAGGCCCTTTGGCATTCGCTCTGTTTTAGCTTGTATTGAAGCAAGTCTTCGTAACATGATCAGGTTTAGCTATGGTAGAGAGTATAACGTGCCGTGCAGGTTCGATTCATTAAATTTGGGGCTTAAATGCAAAATGTTAAATATCTCGAAAACGGTGCATCGTAGAGCAAAACCTGATACCTAGGTTTGCAGTATCAGGAACAAGAAAAAAACATAGTCTAATGATGAGATCGACGGTTCGATCCCTACTTAGGCCCTTTGGCATTTGCAGCTATCTAATTCTACAAGATTACGGCTATACATAGCTTCTTATGTGACAGCTTAAGAGCGCTTGCACAAGATGGCTGCTGCTCTTATGAGACGCCCTAGGGGTGCTTGCGCAAGGTAGCAGCGACAAGACGGTGACTATACACAGCTCCTTATGATACGGTCTAGAGGTGCTCACACAAGATGGTGGCTGCTCTGATGAAGAAAGCTGGGTTTGCATCGTGCAGGTATCTTTACAGCACTAAACCTCATACCTTTGAAATGTGGTGGCGGGTAATTTGAAAAATTCTACGTGCTTTTTCTTAACAGCAGCTATCTTTAAACAATAGCGGCTATACATAAGCTGTTAAGGCCTCCTCTTATGTCAAGGCATAGCTCTATCGAACAAGTTTAAACCTGCATCGGGATAGCTAGAGTAAGCACGTGCTGCAGTGATGACGTCATTATGCATGTTTAGACTTGCAAATCACTAAAGAAACATAACAAGACTAGAATCGAACACTGCACTCTATGCCGATAACGTTATCATGTGATCGGAACATTGATTGAAGTGTTTAGAACACTAAATAAGTAGAACCGAACACTGTACTCGATACAACATGTGTTTAGAACATGTCAGGGGATACCTTTGTTCTCAGAAGATTAGGTTACTGCACATTCCTTGTAGGGCTAATAGGTTAAAGGGCTAATGGGCAAAAGGCTAATGGGCTAAAGAGCTAATGGGCTAAAGGGCTAAAGGGCTAGGGTGCCTCTCCTCTCTTTATACGGGCTTGAGACCGGCTCTACAACTAGAGGCGGAGTTAACACCCTAAGGAAGGGAGAATGTTGGGAAATAATCTATACGAATATAGCTACTCGATCGACTATATACTACAGATGGATGACTTAGGTGAGGGTAAGCGCTTACTTAATAATACCTACACGACGTAATTCATACTCTATTTCCAAAATATCTTCTTTGTACTGTGTGTAACCAGCATCATGATAGCCTCTTAGCAGTTGTAAACGTTTTACGAGTACGTTGGGGTCTTTTTTTGTTACGGGCTTTACGTCGCACCGACACAGATAGGTCTTATGGCGACGGTAGGATAGGAAAGGCCTAGGAGTTGGAAGGAAGCGGCCGTGGCCTTAATTAAGGTACAGCCCCAGCATTTGCCTGGTGTGAAAATGGGAAACCACGGAAAACCATGTTCAGGGCTGCCGATAGTGGGATTCGAACCTACTATCTCCCGGATGCAAGCTCACAACCGCGCGCCTCTACGCGCACGGCCAACTCGCCCGGTCGTTGGGGTCTTTACAGTAGCTTATATCTACAAAGGGTAACAGAGGCTTGTTGTGAACTTTGAGTCTATATGCAGACAGTTGATATGCAGGGACTTGTTTTGATGTAATACGTGCTTCAGCAGTAGCGTTTCTAGGTACAAACTTAACTTGTTTCGATAGCGATGAAGCGTTGAAATTTCCTTCTTCTTTACCTTGCATCTCTTCTTGAGATGTTTGCACTTCGACAGAACGTGTAGTAGGCTTAGGAAATGAAGTAAAATCATCAAGCTGTAATGACAATGAATTTTCTTCTTCTTCTACTTTCCCTTTACTACTGTCTTGATCAACATCATTATCCTTATTATCATAATCATGATCTTGCCTCTCTTTATCTTGAAGTTTGTGCTTAGTAACAGAACTCGCAGCAGGTCTAGACAACAAGGGAGAATTAAAAATCTCTCGCAGAGGTGTACTTTTTAAACATAAATCAGTGTTCCCTTGAATATGGTTGAGCTCTTTGTATTTTGTTCTCGATGAAGCTACATTACACGCGGCTTCATGACGTTGAGCGTTGTATGCGTTCTTGAACTCTCTTCTACAATGTTTGCATTGAAAAATTGTCCTACATGATATCTCATGACGTCTCCTGTGATAGCTTCGGGAAAATGCTTTTCCACACTCTTCGCAAATATACCGTTTTGCCATGACGGACTTTTATCTTCTACTAACAGATTCTTCTTTAAATCTACTTGACATTTGTTACTCTCTACTTCGATGATGCGAACAGCTTAGCGATTAACAGTAAACTAACACAAAAGCGTATAACCAAGGTAGCAACAGTAAGGTTTAAGTCCATCAAGATGACAAGAGTGAGGTTAGCGACGTTCTGTTGTTGGATTTTAAATTCCGCGCTATAACATGCATAAGGTCGCAGCCTTGAGGTTTACCGCCGTAAAGATGGCAGCAGTGAGGTTAGCGACGCTCTATTGTCCTTCAAAGTGAGGTTAGGGTTCGTCAAGAAGACAGCTGTCAAAAAAGCACGTGGCTATGTTTACCAAACAAGAGCACGTGGTCGTGACCTCACGGTCACGCAATCAATCCTCAGCTCTACGTCGTTAAGAGTGGCATTAGGATTCGCTATGTTTAGAAATCTTGGGAACAGAGCAGCAGTATGAATTGATATGTTTCGAAGCGTGTACACATTACCTATCGATTTTGCATGCATCGACTCTCGTACTAAACTTCTTCCGCTAGATTGTGCTGCTATCTTAGCATAACCTATACGCATAACCTTAAAGTACAAAGAATAGTCATGTTTTAAAGCGTGTACACATCACCTATCGATTTTACATGCATCGACCCTCGTACTAAACATTTTCCGCTAGATTGTGCTGCTATCTTAGCATAATTTTATACACATGAACTTACAGTACAAAGAATATCCATGTTTCGAAGCATGTACACATTACCTATCGATTTCACATGCATCAAATATCGCACTAAACTTCATCCGCTATCTTCTGCTGCTGTTTTAGCATAGCGTATACGCATGAACTTAAAGTACAAAGAATAGCCATGTTTCAAAGCGTGTACACATTATTTATTGATTTTGCATGTATCAAATCTCGTACTAAACTTCTTCCGCTAGATTGCACTGCTATGCTAGCATAACCTATACGCGGGAACTTAAAGCATAACAAATAACGATGCTTAACAGCGTGTACACATCACCTATTGATTTTGCATGCATCGACTATTTTTTACCGCCAAAGTGTACAACGATCGCATATGTGTATTGCTAACGTATGTGTATAAAGCTAAAGCACAAAGGATAGCTATATTACAAAGCGCGTACACATCACCTATCGGTTTTTAATACATCGACTATCGTACTAAACTTCTGCCGCTAGAGTGTACAACGTTCGCAATTCTGTGCTGCTACCTATGTGTGTGAATTTAAAGAATAAAGAATAGCGTGTACACATCACGTATTGATGCTGCATGCGTCGACTATCGTACTAGGCTTCTTCCGCTAGAGCATGTAGCAATCGCTTTTGTGTATCCCTAACCCATGTGCACGAACTTAAAGCACAAGGAAGAGCTATGTTCCAAAGCGTGTACACATCACCTATCGATGATGTATGCATCGACTATCGTACTAAACTTCTTCCACAACAGCGTGCGATCATCGCTTGTGTGTGCTGCAATCTTAACATAACCTATGTGCATGAAGTTAAAGCACAAATAATACCCAAGTTCAAAGCGTGTACTCATCACCTATCGATTTTGCATGCATCGAATTTCGTATTAAACTTCTTCCACTAGAGTGTGCGACAACCTTATAAGTATGCTGCTAACTTAGTATAACTTATACACATGAACTTAAAGCATAAAGAATACTGATGTATAAAAATCTTGTGAACATAGCAGCAGCAGTAAGAATAGCAATGTTTTAAAAGCGTGGACGCATTGCATATCGATTATACATGCATCAACTAGAGTACAAAATTTCTCCCGCTACAGTGTGCTGCTATCTTAGCATAACCTATGTGCACGGATTTAAAGCACGAAGAATAGTTAAGTTTCAAAGTGTGTACACAACACCTATCGATTTTGCATGCATCAACTATCGTACTAAACACATCCTGCTAGAATGTACAAGGTTCACATGTGTTTGCGCTGCTATTTTAGCATGACCTATGCGAATGAACTTAAAGCGTAAAGAATAGCGATCTTTGAAAATCTTGCGAACATAGTAGCAGTAAGAATAGCAAGGTTTAAAAGCGTGTACATATCACCTTTTGATAATGCATACATCAACTATCGTACTAAACAACATCTACGCGAGCGTGCGACCATCGCTTGTACATGTGCTGCTACATTAACATAACCTATGTGCACGAACTTAAAGCATAAAGAATAACTATGTGAAAAAAATCTTGTGAACATAGCAGAGTGTTAACTACGTAGGTGTAGACATTGAAATTTGCATTTTGAAGCAGCATACTACGTGACCGTGACGTCACTGCCACGTGCTCTTGTTTAGTAAATCAAGCCACGTGCTTTTTTGACAGCTGTCTTCTTGACGGACCCTATCCTCACATTGAAGGACAATAGAGCGTCGCTAACCTCACTGCTGCCATCTTTACGGCGGTAAACCTCAAGGCTGCCACCTTATGCATGTTATAGCGCGGAATTTAAAATCCAACAACAGAACGTCGCTAACCTCACTCTTGCCATCTTGATGGGCTTAAACCTTACTGTTGCTACCTTGGTTATACGCTTTTGTGTTAGTTTACTGTTAATCGCTAAGCTGTTCGCATCATCGAAGTAGAGAGTAACAAATGTCAAGTAGATTTAAAGAAGAATCTGTTAGTAGAAGATAAAAGTCCGTCATGGAAAACGGTATATTTGCGAAGAGTGTGGAAAAGCATTTTCCCGAAGCTATCACAGGAGACGTCATGAGATATCATGTAGGACAATTTTTCAATGCAAACATTGTAGAAGAGAGTTCAAGAACGCATACAACGCTCAACGTCATGAAGCCGCGTGTAATGTAGCTTCATCGGGAACAAAATACAAAGAGCTCAACCATATTCAAGTGAACACTGATTTATGTTTAAAAAGTACACCTCTGCGAGAGATTTTTAATTCTCCCTTGTTGTCTAGACCTGCTGCGAGTTCTGTTACTAAGCACAAACTTCAAGATAAAGAGAGGCAAGATCATGATTATGATAATAAGGATAATGATGTTGATCAAAACAGTAGTAAAGGGAAAGTAGAAGAAGAAGAAGAAAATTCATTGTCATTACAGCTTGATGATTTTACTTCATTTCCTAAGCCTACTACACGTTCTGTCGAAGTGCAAACATCTCAAGAAGAGATGCAAGGTAAAGAAGAAGGAAATTTCAACGCTTCATCGCTATCGAAACAAGTTAAGTTTGTACCTAGAAACGCTACTGCTGAAGCACGTATTACATCAAAACAAGTCCCTGCACATCAACTGTCTGCATATAGACTCAAAGTTCACAACAAGCCTCTGTTACCCTATGTAGATATAAGCTACTGTAAAGACCCCAACGTACTCGTAAAACGTTTACAACTGCTAAGAGGCTATCATGATGCTGGTTACACACAGTACAAAGAAGATATTTTGGAAATAGAGTATGAGTTACGTCGTGTAGGTATTATTAAGTAAGCGCTTACCCTCACCTAAGTCATCCATCTGTAGTATATAGTCGATCGAGTAGCTATATTCGTATAGATTATTTCCCAACATTCTCCCTTCCTTAGGGTGTTAACTCCGCCTCTAGTTGTAGAGCCGGTCTCAAGCCCGGATAAGGAGAGGAGAGGCACCCTAGCCCTTTAGCCCTTGAGCCCATTAGCCCTTTAGCCCATTAGCCCTTTTGCCCTTTTGCCCATTAGCCCTTCAGCGTATTAGCCCTACAAGGAATGTGCAGTAACCTAATCTTCTTAGAACAAAGGTATCCCCTGACATGTTCTAAACACATGTTGTATCGAGTACAGTGTTCGGTTCTACTTATTTAGTGTTCTAAACACTTCGATCAATGTTCCGATCACATGATAAAGTTATCGGCATAGAGTGCAGTGTTCGATTCTAGTCTTGTTATGTTTCTTTAGTGATTTGCAAGTCTAAACATGCATAATGACGTCATCACTGCAGCACGTGCTTACTCTAGCTATCCCGATGCAGGTTTAAACTTGTTCGATAGAGCTATGCCTTGACATAAGAGGAGGCCTTAACAGCTTATGTATAGCCGCTATTGTTTAAAGATAGCTGCTGTTAAGAAAAAGCACGTAGAATTTTTCAAATTACCCGCCACCACATTTCAAAGGTATGAGGTTTAGTGCTGTAAAGATACCTGCACGATGCAAACCTAGCTTTCTTCATCAGAGCAGCCACCATCTTGTGTGAGCACCTCTAGACCGTATCATAAGGAGCTGTGTATAGTCACCGTCTTGTCGTTGCTACCTTGCGCAAGCACCCCTAGGGCGTCTCATAAGAGCAGCAGCCATCTTGTGCAAGTGCTCTTAAGCTGTCACATAAGAAGCTATGTATAGCCGCCATCTTGTAGAATTAGATAGCTGCAAATGCCAAAGGGCCTAAGTAGGGATCGAACCGTCGATCTCATCATTAGACTATGTTTTTTCTTGTTCCTGATACTGCAAACCTAGGTATCAGGTTTTGCTCTACGATGCACCGTTTTCGAGATATTTAACATTTTGCATTTAAGTCCCAAATTTAATGAATCGAACTAGCACGACGCGTTAGCCTCTAAGCTAGCTTTCTTCATAAGAGCAGCAGCCATCTTGCGCAAGCACCCTTAAGGCGTCTCATAAGGAGACGTGTATAGCCGCCATCTTGTGTCCGCCATCTTGCGCAAGCATCCTTAGGGCGTCTCTAGCCATCTTGTGCAAGGACCCTTAAGCCGCCTCATAAGAGCAACCGCCATCTTGCGCAAGCATCCCTAGGGCATCTCATAAGGAGCCATGTATAACCGCCATCTTGCGCAAGTATCCCAAGGGCGTCTCATAAGAACCTATGTATAGCAGTCATCTTGCATAAGCACCTTTAAGGAGTCATGTATAGCCACCATCTTGTGCAATTAGCGTCGAGAGATGGCTGCTGTAGAATTTTTCTTTTTTAAATTATCCGTCACCATATTTCAAAGGTATGTACCTAAAGAGTGTAGCACTGAGGTTTGCGATGTAAGATGGCGGATGACAGCTGACAAAAAAAGCGCGTGAGTTTGTTTACTAAACAGGAGCACGTGGAATTTTTCAATTTGCCGCCACCACATTTCAAAGGTATCTAGCTAAAGATGGCAGCATGGTGCACTCTTGATTAAAGATGGCGGATGACAGCTAACAGAACTTTTCAAATTGCCCGATACTACATGTCATAAAGAGGGCAGCACGGTGTTCTGTGGATTAAAGATGGCGGATGACAGCTGATGAAATTGTCCGCATGATAGCAGCACAGTGCTCTATTGATTAAAGATGGCGGATGACAGCTGTCAAAAAAGCACGTGGCTTTGTTTCCAAACAAGAGCACATAGAATTTTTCAAATTGCCGCCACCACATTTCAAAGGTATCTAGCTAAAGAGTGCAGCACTGTGCTCTGTTGATTAAAGATGGCGGATGACGGCTATCAAAAAAGCGCGTGAGTTTGTTTCCAAACAAGAGCATGTAGAATTTGCCGCCACCACATAGAGGGCAGCACGGTGCTCTCTTGATTAAAGATGGCTGCTGTCATGTGGAATAGCCTGCCACCACATTTCAAAGGTATCTAGCTAAAGAGGGCAGCACGGTGCTCAAAGATCGCTGCTGTCAAAAAGCATTTTTCAAATTATCCGCCACCACATTTCAAAGGTAAGTAGCTAAAGAGGGCAGCACTGTGCTCTATAGATTAAAGATGGCGGATGACAGCTGTCAAAAAAGCACGTGGATTTGTTTATCTCACGCTAGTGAGGTTAAGTTGGTAGCACTAAGGTTTAGGCCCGCCAAGATGGCAGCACTGCCGATGACAGGTGACGAATTTTACATCTACTACGATAAAGAGGGCAGCACAGTGCTCTGTGGTTTTAAGATGGCGGATGACAGCTGTCAAAAGAGCACGTGGCTGTCAAAAAGCACGTGGCTTTGTTTACCACGCGCTAGTTAGGTTAAGTTGGTAGCACTAAGGTTTAGGCCCGCCAAGATGGCAGCACTGCCGATGACAGGTGACGAATTTTACATCTACTACGATAAAGAGGGCAGCACAGTGCTCTGTAGTTTAAAGATGGTGGATGACAGCTGTCAAAAAAGCACGTGGCTTTGTTTACCACGCGCTAGTTAGGTTAAGTTGGTACTACGGAGATTTAGGCCCGTCAAGATGGCAGTACTGAGGTTAGCGATGCGTTGTTGTCTGTCAAAAAGCACGTGGCTGTCAAAAAGCACGTGGCTTTGTTTACCTCGCGCTAGTTAGGTTAAGTTGGTACTACTGAGGTTTAGGCCCGTCAAGATGGCAGTACTGAGGTTAGCGATGCGTTGTTGTCGATGACAGCTGTCAAAAAGCACGTGGCTTTGTTTACAAATTCAAATTTCCCGCGGGTTGTGGAGGAGACCTCTGGGAGGCCTCTGGCTGTGGTGGTGGTGGAGGAGGCATCTGGGAGGCCTCTGGCTGTGGTGGTGGTGGAGGTGGCCTCTGGGAGCCCGGTGGCGGTGGCGGCCGCAGTACCATCCAATTATACTACTATCCTGTATTCAAAGGATACAATACTTTAGCTACATCAGTTCTTGTTTGGATTTATTTTTGATAAGCCTTCTTTTTACAATAACAACTTTCATATTTTTACCGAGATGTTCGTCTTTTTCAACCTTTATATATAGTTGTTCCTAAGCATTCCCTTTCCGTTCTTACTACTACATCCCTCTACGCACTCCATTCTGTTTCTGTATCCTTAACTTGTTGACTGGGTATGTTACTTTCTGGAACATCTCACTAATCATAACCATGTACTTCTGTCTAATTGCCTCGCCTTGATGATTTTTCAACCCTTATCCGTCTGCAATCAAACTCAACTTTCTCCGTCCTACGCTAGTATCATGAACAAAATACAAAATAGTAAATCCAACTGGGCCCGTTTCATCAAATGTGTTAACGAACTGAGAATGTTTCTTGTTTTTCATGGGTCACGAAGTGGTTTTCAAAATGTTTACCAGTGCTGTTAATTAAATCAAGCAAAGGGCTCAAGATCCGTTCATTGCCTGATTCGTCTTTAGAGTCGCAAGGAGCGTAATCATTTTCGGTTTGGTCTGTGTTGTTTATAGAAATAGAATCTTGGAGAACATCCGCAAAGTAGTGATTCTTTGCTACTTTTATAGCATATTTTTCAATGTTGTGTCATTATTTTGTCATTTTCAGCAATCCATTTTTTATTTTGAAGTAATATTCTGTAGTATAATGTTGTCATTGTTATGCTCTGACTATGAGTAATCAACATATCTGTATCATCGGAAGTGAACATGCTAGAAGATAACTGAAGCACTTTGGCATTCAAGAACCTGCATTTTCATCAATTGCAATGAGGAATAAGATAAATATTGAAATCTATACCGTTGTACATTCTCTTAGATGTGTTCTCCTACTTTCTTATCTTTTTAGATAGTTTCCACTCTTAGGGACTGCATAATACTCTAACAGAAACGGCCTACAGATGCTCAGTTAATTTACCTGTATGTGAAAGTGCATAAAAAGGACTGAATTACAATTGTCTCAAGTGTTCTGTATCTATTATTATTATTATTATTATTATTATTATTATTATTATTATTATTATTATTATTATTATTATTATTATGTTCACTCCATTGCAAATTAAAAGTAATGTGGACAACATACAGTATATCGGTATTATGTTTATTAATTTGAATAAATACATGCTTTCCTTCATACGTTTGGGTTAATTTTTGCTCATTTTATCCTCTTTCCTTAGGAAATGTTTGTTTATTTCTTGGTATTTATTTAACATATATTCATACTCCGTTTATAAAAAATATTATGAGTAATACATTTCCCTGTCAATACCATGATGATGTTCCGTAGGCTAACTTCAGTACACGACCGATACGACAGATGATAATTATGAACTACAGTATAAGCGCAGAACCCCAGTATTTTATTCTCGTGTCAGAACCATCTTGCACACAGCCAAATATTACTTTGAAACACCAAAGGTATGTTACACGAATTGTGACCAATATTTTGCAACGTCAAGTGAATTCTGCGTTGCCTGAAACAGTTAATCTTCAGTACAAGATGATGGACACATCGGACATTGAAGTAAGTGTTTTATGGTTTGTTCTTCGCCGCATTTTCTATTGATATCAGCATCTGTGACGCCCCATCACGCAAGTTTTTCCTAACTTCGCGAGCTCAGCAACAAACTCTACATTCCTTTTGCTTGACATTCCAAGTGTTTCAATTCCAACACACATGAATGCAATTGATAAACAATACAAGAGGCCAACTTCTAGTCTTTCGCTTGTGTGTTTAAGTATGCGACTTCTGATCAAGCGAATACACGCCCCCTTTGATCTCACTGTAGTAAAGAATGGTTTCAGACATGGCATCCTCAATAATGACATCTGCTGTGTGAGGTACAAGATCGCCAATATTATCTCGTAGTTCACTCACATCCTTTGTATAACACTCTGATGCCTATGGTTTTCATCTTCTGGTATAGAGTCTGATTCATCTTCACGGAATACACCTTCACTTGGTACATTCGTCTAAAATCATACAGCCTTCACATTTTGTCAACTTTTTCATCCTCATCTTGAATTAACTGTTATTTATGAAACTCAGTGCTTACTTGGTAACTGTTAAAGTAATGAAATAAGAGCATTGTCACTATAGAACTGCCAACAAAACATTGACAAAATAATCTACTTGGAAGAAACAATACTCGCGATCCTACCGTAATATTGTTCACATTAAGAGCGTTGCAATGAAAAATGATTAATGAAAAAACGAACGAAGCCATCCCATTATTCAAAAATGCTATTCATAAGCATAAATAGAAGGGAAGGTTAATTCACAAAAATGGAGGGAGTAAACACTAAGAAACATAACGAGGTGAGTCCGAAAGACTCCCTTTAGGAGTTCTAGGGTTAATTTCTCTGGCTCGGGGACTGGGTAATTGTTTTCGTCTTAATCTTCTTTCCTTCCACGCACAACACACCACATACCAACCACCAAAGAAACTCGCAGTAGTAAATACATCCCTCCGCATAGGAATGAGGTTGGGAAGGGCATCTTGACGTAAAACTGATCTAAATCATCATAAATGACCGAGAAATTGAGAAAAAGGCCAAGAAGAATAAGACAAAAAATTATAGTCTAAGTAACTCATATTAAATGTGAACCAATGTTAACAAATTGACCTATGTACTGTATGCACTTAAAATATATACAGTGCATATTACAGACATATATAACCTAAAAAAATGAAATGGTTACCCATTTCTAGAACCCATCCCTCTAAAAGACCATTTTAAAATTATTTTTCTTCGCTGATCACTAAATACAGGTTTCATTGCACATTCAATTTCTACTATTCTATTTAATCCATGCTTCCATAGGCTGATAATCTCGTTATTTTTTTCCTTGCAACAAGCAACCGCCAGAGCCACCACTAATATAAAGTTTCATATTAAAATTATTTGATCCGGTATCTCACCTATGTCAGTGCCTGTACCGTCATTACAACAAGTTTTACAACGTCAACACAAGTAAGCTATTCCTGTCTTGTTTTCCATAATACGCGTAGAATTGTCAGAATTATCAAGCAATTTTAACCTATTTTTACTAAATATTTTACTGACCAAGTTAACTGTTTGCGCTGAGATACAAGTTGAGATCGACTGAATTTCGGTCTTGGTTGGTTACACAATCTAGGATTGGACAGGGATCGTTTCAAGAAGAGTCAGAAAGACTGTGCACATTGTAGGATGGAGCATTGTTGGACTGAGTAGAAGATCTTGAAATCCTTTACCTGTCTTAGAGCCTTTCCCAAAAAAATGTAAGATGCCGTAGGAAATGATTCGAATATCAAGTGAACTTTGTGAACTTTACGTCGCACTGACACAGACCGAGCTCGGTAGCTGCTGTCACATAAGTGCGGCCGGTATTCAGTATTGGGGAGATAGTGGATTCGCACCCCACTGTCGGCAACCCTATGGATGCTTTTCAGTGGTTTCCCATTTTCACACCAGGCAAATGCTGCGGCTGTTCTTTAATTAAGGCCACGCCGCTTCCTTCCGACTCCTAGCGCTTTCCTGTCCCATCGTCGCCATATGACCTATCTGTGTCCACTTTTTTATATACAATTTGCTTTACATCGCACCGCAACTAGTATATAAAAAAAGAAGATGCTTTATATCACACCGCAACTTTTATATAAAAAAGAGAAGTTGCTTTATATAGCACCGCAACTTGTATATAAAGAAAGAAGTTGTTTTATATCGCACCTCAACTTTTACATAAAAAAACAAAAGTTTATTTACATCGCACCGCAACTTGTATATAAAAAAGGTTGCTCTATATCGCACCTCAACTCGTGTATAAAAATTTGTTTTATATCGCACCGCAACTTGTACATAAAAAAACAGAAGTTGCTTTACATCGCATCGCAACTTGTATATAAAAAAGAAGTTGCTTTACATCGCACCGCAACTTGTATATAAAAAAGAAGTTGCTTTACATCGCACCGCAACTTGTATATAAAAAAGAAGTTGCTTTACATCGCACCACAACTTGTATATTAAAAAAAAGAAGTTGCTTTATATAGCACCGACACAGACAGGTCTTATGGCGACGATGGGACAGGAAAGGGCTAAGAATGGGAAGGATACGACCGTCTCCTTAATTAAGGTACAGTCCTAGCATTTGTCTGGTGTGAAAATGGGAAACCACGGAAACTTACCTTCAGGACTGCTGACAGTGGGGTTCGAACTTACTATCCCCCGAATGCAAGCTGACAGCTACGTGATCCAAACCGCAAAGCCACTTGCTCGGTTATGTAGATGTCTATGTGACGCTGTTGCATTTACAACGTTAAGCTATTAGCCATTATACTACTCAATATAATGTAAATCGTAGTGTTAAAATACTGGAAACGTCTAAGTTATTTGTGAATTTGTATGTGATATTTTAAGCTTATTTTGTAAATCTTGAGTGATATTTCTAAAATATTGCGTTTTAATTATGTTGCGCTACATGTAACGCAAAATTTCATTCTATCTTCTTTAAAATCTGTTATCGTGGAACTTCTTGTTGTGATAGAATACCTTACAAAAATCATTTCGTGTAATTGTATATTTTTTCCTTAAGTTATTCATATTTTAATTTAATATCAACCCCCACCAACCCGGATCCATTGTTTTGGAAAGCCAGGCTCTGCCTGTCACAAGTCAGGACAAAGGGCGAGTGATAGAGGAGTAACACCTCTTTAAAAACTTTGGTCCAGTTGACCCGGTCGGTAGCACCACCCTTGTCAGGGTTACAGGTGAAATCTGGTCAACGGTTTTGAAGGCGGAAGAGGAATCTCACTCCCAACGGCTGACCGAGCGGAAGAAACTAGTAGAGTAAAACACGAAAAACAATCCTTGTAGCGTCTGTTCTCCAGGTTAGGCGCGGCTACAGCAGACGTCTGTTCCCTAGGTCAGGGGCGGCCTCAATTACATGCAAAAGGCAACGGGAAACCACTGCACTACTTAATCCCATGTTAAGCAACCATGATGTTGTCACAGCAAGATGTATTGTTTACTGATGATGAGGCACGGAACCCAAGATCCGGCAGGGGAAGGATCGAGGTTTACCAGGTCGCCATTAAGCGAAATCCTCGCAATACCGAATCAATGAAAATTGGAACGTGGAATGTGAGAACGCTGCTGGAAGCAGGAATAATGGATGGTGCTAAAATTTTCATGGATGAAAGAGAACTAGATATTCTGGGTCTATATGAAATAAGATGGCCAGGAAATGACAACGATGACTTTAGAATGGTCTTTAGTGGAAGTACAAGTGGAGACAGTAATGAAGTAGGACTGCTAATTAGACGTAACTGAGTAAGAAATGTGATGAACACCTATCACATTAATGAGAGGATTCTAGTTACAACAATCAAAACAAATTCCTAGAATCTGGTTATTGTTCAAGTGTATTTTCCAACATCAAACAGCTCAGATGAAGAAATAAAAGAAATGTATGTGAACATTGATTAAATATGTAGTCTGACAAAGGAATCAGATAATGTCACAATCGGAAGAATGCAACCAGACCGAGAAGCCATTGAGAAGTTTGATCTAGGTGTCAGGAACAAACGAAGCTAGAGGTTACTAGACTTCTGCGATCAGTACAATATGATTGTGACAAACAGGTTATTTGACGTTCCATTACGCAGGAGATACGTTTGGAAAGCCCGAGGTGACACTGCCCTTTACCAAAATGACTATATCCTTGTCAAGAGAACATAGCGCAATCAAGTCAAAACAAGTCACAGCTATCCTGGGGGCAGAGATTGACAGTGACCATTGAATAGTCACGGCCAAATCTACTATCCAAATGAAAAGAATCTTTCACCAAAAAGCGAAACCTTTAGATTTAGCCAAGCTAAAAGACTATCAAACTATGGATGTTTATGTACAAAAAACAAACGAATTAACGAAAGGAAATGAAGAATTGAAATGGAGAGTATAAAAGAAAGTTCTCTAGGTGCAGTTCATGAAACACTGGGAACAAGAAGATTGGAACCAAGAAAACCGTGGATTACCAGAGAAATATTGGATCTAATAGTGAAGTAAAATCAGTACAGAAGAGGGAGCACGATAAAAAGCCAAGAACAACATAGAAAAGTCAAAAATCAAATTAAAACTCCGTGTAGAAGAGCGAAAGAAACTTGGATTGTCGAGGTAACTGAGCATATCAGAAAATGTATAGTTGAAGGAAGGATGGACAGAGCGTGAAGAAGCATTAAAATATTAAAACGGAAACCTAAAGCGAAAAGCTCCCTAGTAAGAGATAAAAATGGAAATATATTAATAGATAATGAGATCAGTGCACAGTGGAAGGCATACCTTGAACAACTGCATCAAGGAGGAAATGTGCTGAATGATCTAAGGTGTATTGAATCAGAACATGAAGTAGAGGAAGATGATGAAGGTCGTACAATAACAAGGAGGGAGTTTAAATCAGCGATTACATGAAAATAAAGCTACCGGTCCAGATAACATACCTGGAGAACGGCTTGAGAATATGGGAGAGAAATTGAAAGAACTTCTATTTGCCATGGTATGCAGATGCTATGATGAAGGTAAAATTCTAGAAGACTTCATCAAAAGCAATACGGTTATGATACCAAAGAAGGGAAGTAGTGTAGAATGTTTCAATCACAGAACCATAACTCTGCCCTCTCATACATCCAAAATACCACTGTCAGTAATAAAAAACTGGTCCTTCTCCCCAGAGGACCCAAAGTCTGAAGCTCCAGGACACTGCCCTTCAGGCGGTAGAGGTGAGATCCCTCGCTGAGTCCGAGGGAAAAACCGACCCTGGAGGGTAAGCCGATTAAGAAGAAGAAGAAGTAATAAAAACAGGATAAACAACAAATTAAATTTACAAATTGATCAGGACCATTTCAGCTTTAGGACAGGGATGGGAACAACAGAAGCCATCTTAGCTCCCTGAACAATGTTAGAAAGGAGGTTGGAGATGAATAGGAACACCTATCTAGCGTTTGTAGATATTGAGAATACTTTCGATAACGTGAGTTGGGACAAACTGTTTAAAGTTCTTAAAGCTACAGGTTTGGCCTGGAAAGACAGGAGGCATATATTGCGACTCTATGAAGGACAGACCGCGATGGTAGATATGCGAGGAAGTATCCAAACAGCAACAATCAGGAAAGGCGGGGCTGCTCTCTCGCACCATACCTTTTTAATGTACTCATTGAATAAACCATAAATAAATCTAGGGCAAATACGAAAGGAGTAAACGTAAAAGGACACCATATCCAATGCATTCGATTTGCAGATGACATGGTAATTGTAGCAGACTCCAAGAAAGAGTTGTCTAAGGTGCTGAATGTATTGTCATCAGCATTGTCAGATTCACGCTTAAACATTAATGTCAAGAAGACCAAGATATTAGTTGTGAGTAAACATCCTGAACGAATTCACACAAACATCAAGCTTACTGACAAGATAGTGGAACAAGTCACCAGTTTCCCTTATATAAGAAGCCTGATCACCAATGACAACAGGTGCAGCAAAGATTTCAAAAGGCAAATGACACTTGCCAAACAGGCGTTTAGTAATATGAGAAATCATTCAATCAGTGCAAATTTAGATTTTGGAATCAGGAAGAAATTTGTGATTTCTTTTGTATGGAATGTGCTATTGTATGGCTATGAATCTTGAACAGTCAGAGATCAGGATTGGGAAAGACTGGAAGCATTTGAGATGTGGGTCTGGAGACGAATGGTAAGTATTAAATTGATTGAAAGGAGAACAAACGAAAGCGTTCTAGAAGAAATGGAAAGGAAAGGAGAACTGATGTTAACGATACAAAGAAGGAGACACATCTTGCGACAAAATATCTTGCCAAGAAAGGCTGAGAACAACAGAGGAAAAAAATCCTTCAAAACTTGCCACAGAGTCTCTATCATGGTTCTTATTATGAAATGAAACGAAGAGCTGAGGACAGGAAAGAATGGTTGCATATACGAGGCAATGCCTTCAGACACTCGTGATGATGAACTTAGTTTCGCTGCTACAATACTGTTAACAGTCTTTATCAACGTGATATCTCTCAAGTTCAGTGCATTTGTTAATAATAATAATAATAATAATAATAATAATAATAATAATAATAATAATAATAATAATAATAATAATAATAATAATAATAATCATCATCATCTTTCTTTCTTAATCCGTTTGCCCTCTAGGATTGGTTTTTCCCTCAGACTCAGCGATGGATCCTAACCCTGCCGCCTCAAAGGCAGTGTCCTAGAGAGTTAGACTTTAGGTCAGGGGATACAACTAGGGAGGAGGACCAGTACATCGCCCTGGTGGCCTCACGTGCTATGAACAGAGGTAAGTTAGGTACCATCCCGGCATTTGCCTGGGTGAGAAGTGGGAAACCGCAGAAAACCACTTCGAGGACGGCTGAGGTGGGAATCGAACCCCTCCCTGCTCAGTTGACCTCCCGAGACTGAGTGGACCTCATTCCATCCCTCGTACCACTTTTCAAATTTCGTGACAGAGGCGAGAATCGAACCCGTGGCAGCTAATCACACTAACCACTACACCACACAGTCAAATAATAATAATAATAATAATAATAATAATAATAATAATAATAATAATAATACCGGGCGAGTTGGCCGTGCGCGTAGAGGCGCGCGGCTGTGAGCTTGCATCCGGGAGATAGTAGGTTCGAATCCCACCATCGGCAGCCCTGAAGATGGTTTTCCGTGGTTTCCCGTTTTCACACCAGGCAAATACTGGGGCTGTACCTTAATTAAGGCCACGGCTGCTTCCTTCCAACTCCTAGGCCTTTCCTATCCCATCGTCGCCATAAGACCTATCTGTGTCGGTGCGACGTAAAGCCCCTAGCAAAATAATAATAATAATAATAATAATAATAATAATAATAATAATAATAATAATAATAATAATATGTTGATATTGTTAATCCTCCGGCGAGGGTGGGTGGCATCAACCGTGTGTGGGGAAACTGCATATTATTATGGCGTGTGTGGTATATGAGTTGCAAGCATGTTCGGGACAGCACAAACAACCAGTCCCCGGGCAAAGGCAATTAACCACTTATAATTAATATCCCCGCCTCGGCCGGGATTGAACACGGGGCCCTCTAAATCGAAGGCCACTACGCAGGCCATTTAGCCAAGGAACCCAATATCTCCCGAATGCAAGTCTACCATATAGCTACATGGTCTGTACCATGCAGACACCTCGCTATGCCAAAGATGTTTTATCCTTCAAAATAACAATCACGAACACTAGCCAAATAAAGACAGCTTGTAGATTTTCTGGCGTTTCCTGCGATCTCTGTTCCTGCCTCGATCATCTCTCTCTCTCTCTCTCGCCGCCTATGTGCAGAACAATTAACTAACAGAATATTACGTCATGTTACAAGGAACGAATCCCCTTATGGTGATGTACGATACTGGACGGGTTATGAGATATAAAACCACTTCATGAACATAACAGACAACCGCATGGAACAATATACCGGGCATCTATATTCCTTTGCAAGTGGTGATGAAATGTACTTACAGAATGAGATGATTATTTTCATATTGCACGAACTATTAAATATATACAAAGCTGAACACAACTCTTTGGTGTAAAAAATTTCATTCAATATCCGGTTGTTAGCAATGTTATATATTAGGGCTTGAGTCAATCAATATACCAATGCAAACATTAACACTCGTAGGCGATATTATTTGTACACTTGCAAATATATACCAGCCAAAGCGCCCTCGCCTCTCGGGAGGTCCGATGCTTCAGAGTACTTACCGACGTATTCCTACCCTAATTTCTTCGATACATGATCAAGACACACTCATGAAGCGACATTGACCTCTCTTTTTTTGTTTCCTTTCACGTAGAATTTCTTAAACGATTGTTAATAAAATCGTAAACTACTAACATCATTTTACAGTTCCGTCGCGGGGAACAAAGTTGAACTTCATATTTGTGTAGCAGCTATTTCATCCTCTTGTTCCCGGCACATTTTACGTTGATTAAACTATTTCTGGCCGGACTGAGTGGCTCAGACGGTTGAGGCGCTGGCCTTCTGACCCCAACTTGGCAGGTTCCATCCTGGTTCAGCCCGGTGGTATTTGCAGGTGCTCAAATACGTCAGCCTCGTGTCAGCAGATTTACTGGCACATAAAAGAACTCCTGCGGGACTAAATTCCGGCACCTCGGCGTCTCCGAAAACCATAAAAGTAGTTAATGGGACGTAAAGCAAATAACATTATTATTACAAACTATTTATGTGTTAAGCAAAGTAAAATGCCGAAATCTGGCGTAGTGCTCTCATATCAGAAGACTGAACAAGTGGAAGATCACTATTTTTGCCATCACAATTTACACATATATACTTATTTCAGGTGGATCCAATTATCATTTGTAGTGAACGAACATTGTAGATTGTTATTAGCTTATTAGCTACTGGTTACATTTCATGGGCAATGTTTTATGACAGTTTATTTCTAGTGATGTTCCTTAAGACTGCAAATTCACTTCAAGCTGTTGGAAGGATAACTCAGAATATACTTTCATGTGCCATGAATTATATTTTTACAGCTGCTTCCCACAGCATGTAGCTACAAAGTAGACTACAATAATATTTCGTAAAATAGTAAGTTTTTGGTAGGAAAAATTCAAATATTGTTACTAAAATTCCACTGGGCGAGTTGGCCGTGCTGTTAGGAACGTGCAGCAGTGAGCTTGCAACCGGGAGATAGTGGGTCCGAACTCCACTGTCGGCAGCCCTGAAAATGGTTTTCTGTGGTTTCCCATTTTCACACCACTCCTAGACCTTTCCTACCCCATCGTCGACATAAGACCTAACTGCAAAATCACAAGAAATAAGCTGTCATAGGAAATTAACCATGAAGTGTGACCATTAACTAATCTATATATATAAAAGAACATGTCCTGACTGACTGACTGACTGACTGACTGACTGACTGACTGACTGACTGACTGACTGACTGACTGACTGACTGACTGATTCATCATCGCCGAGCAAAAACTACTGGACATAAAAAAATTGAAAATTTGAGGATACATTTATATTACAATGTAGGTCTCGCTATGGGAGGATTTTTGGATAGGCCCTATTCCGTGGCTAAGGGGGTGAAAAAGGGAGTGAATTTTTAAAATGAGTGTATCTATATCTCAAAACTTTAAAAGTTTACATATGTAAAATTTGGTATTTAGAATCTCCTTTAAAAATAAAGAAACACGTGTTTTCTTGTTTTCGGAAAATCCCACTAGGAGTGGTGAAAAAAGGGTTGAATGTCTTTAATGATGATACTTATATCTCAGAAACTGAAGATATTACAGACCTGAAAATTGGTAAGTTATTTGGAATCTCGTTTAAAAATGAAACACGTATTTTTGTTTTTTGGAAAATCCAATTAATGGAGGTTAGACAGAAGTGACAAATTGGGTGAATGTTTAGAAAGACTATATCTGCAGTACTCAGAAACCTAAAATGTTACAGACGTTAAAACTGGTATTTGAAATCTCCTGTAAAAGTAAAGAAACATAGGTGATGTGTTTACGGAAACTCCACTTAAGGAGAACTAAAAAGGGGGTGAAATTTTAAAATGAGCATGTCTACAGTAGGTATATCTCAAAAACTTACCATGTTACAGAAGTGAAAAATGGTATCTCTATTAAAAATAAACATGTATTTTTTTCAGAAAAACCACTTGAGTCGGAGGGGGGGGGGTAAAAATGATTGAAAATGGGGCTGAATTCTTTTTATTGGGATTCTGATATCTCAAAAATTGAAGATGTTACAGACGTGAAATTTGGCATTTGGAATCTCCTTTAAAAATAAAGAAATACGTATTTTTTGTTTTCGGAAGTCCACTTAAAAGTAGGGGGGGGGGGAGAATTAAAAAACTAATTTAATTACTTGTATGAAGATACTATTATCTCAAAAACGAAGGATGTTGAAGAAGTGAAAATTGGTATTTGGAACCTGCTTTAAAAGTAAAGGAACACGTATTCCTTTGATTTCGGAAAATCCAATGAAGAGGGTGGAGGGTGAAAGAATTGAAAAATAAATTGAATTAATTGTATGAGGATACTTACATCTAATAAAAACTAAAGTTGTTACAGATGTTAAAATTGGTATTTTGATCTCCTTTAAAAACAAAGCAAAACGCATTTTGGGGCGAAAATCATCTTGGGGACGGGGGTGAAAAGGAGTTTAATTCCTTTTATGACGACACATATCTCAAAATCCGAAGATGTTACAGTGGTGATAATTGGTATTAGAAGATCCTTTACTAATGAAGAAACAAGTATGTTTTTCCGGATAATTCACTTAAGGGGGGGGGGAGGTGAAAGGAAGTGAAAAAAGTTAATTCCTTTTATGGGGATACTTATATCTCAAAACTGAAAGCATCTCCTTTAAACATAAAGAAACACGCCTTCTTTTTTGGAGGGCGTGGGGATTAACGGCGGTAAGGTGAAAACGCTGTCGAGACCAATTGGTTTTACTGTTCATAATGTACTTGATCCTGATCATAAACTTATCATTTTTAATCTTGCCTGGTTTAGTTTTCAAGAGCCATCTTTTCCTTTGGAGATTTGGAGTTAGATTACAGTAGATTCTCCTGGCGTAAAATAAAAATTTAAACACATTTGAAATAAACGATAGGAATGAAATTGACCGTCAGTTGTCCACCTTTATAATAAGGTCAATAATGCACGGAAGTGTATCATTCGTATCGCCAGAAATCCCGCGCATTTGCCTACGCGCGACAATGGTGCTGGTCACATTGTCAGCAATGACAATGGCAGCAGATGTAATTTACCGCCACGTAGCGGTCTTTTATCTTGCTGCGGAGTCCAGAACATCAATAATAATAATAATAATAATAATAATAATAATAATAATAATAATAATAATAATAATAATAATAATAATATTTTGGACCGTCGTCAAAATGTGCGCTGGAAACGGGTCCTGGCCGGGTAATGACTACGAATGCAGTCCGGCCGCAGGTTCAGTACCGTCAAGGCACCCAAGACGACACCACGCCGGATCTCCTCAAGGATTTAATCCGTATTAAAAATGCTTATAGGAAAAGATGGCGAAGATTTAGAGATTCAACTGAATGGGAGGAATACCTGAAGCTAGCCCGGGAAGTACGAAATCGATTGCTGGAAAGAAAGATTGAAAAATGGGAGGAACTTTTCCGTCAGATCGCGAATTTTGGCGGATTATATATAAAATGTTAAGCATTGAACTATAATTTTCTGTATTATACCGTACCGAAGAACGGGTATCTTGCTAATATGCTAATAAAAATCTAGAATGTTCATTCATTGCACATGATTTGTGACTCCTTTGGATATCTGTCCACATTTCGATGGCAAAAATAGTGATTTGGGGCTACTTTACTGTGGTTTTCACAGACAAGTGCCCTTAGTGGAAGCCCAGCCGGACTTATTTAGTGACCTTGTGGTCAGAAAACAAAGTAGAAAACCTCTGGCGACCTCTTTCGACGATAAGGTTGTTTTCTATACACCTCGCACCGGTTGACATGTATCCTTTAACCCAAACCCTGCTCAACGCTTGTTGACTGATACGTAATAAAATATATACTGTGTTTTGCAACTCCCTTTCTGTGGTCTGTTTCAAAAGCTGAACTTAGTGGCGCAGTCTGTGAGTGGTTGCCCTCTCTTCTCAAGGTAGCATGTAGTAGAGTTAATTTCCTTGGAGTGGAGTCTTCACGCAGATTCTCACCATCACCCTGCCCAGAAACATGGTATCCTTAAAACTCTGACTACCAGGGCCAGGAGGATTTGTGAAGTGTCAGCTCTACAAGAGGAAATTAACACCTTGAGAACCACCTTTGAGAGCAACGGTTACAGCAGAGCTTTGATCGCAACGGCTCTTAAATCGACACATAATCGGACGTCTGTTATGAAAAAAAATAATTAAAAAGAACTGCTTACCTACCTTACATACATAACACGACGGATCGTATAGCTAAACTCTTACGTAGGTACCATGTACGAACTGTTTTTGGAACATCAATTAAGATTAAGCAACTCCTGCGACCAACTAAGGATAGTTTGCCTAAATTGCAACAACCTGGTATCTACAGAGTTCCCTGTACTTGTGGCAAGGTTTATATTGGGCAGACTTCAAGAACGGTATGTACTCGCATCAAAGAACATACCAGATGTATCAGACTCAACCAACCTGATAAATCAGCTGTTGCTGATCATGCCTTAACACGTGGTCATGATGTTTTGTTCCAAGAAGTGGATGTTCTTGCCCGTATAAAGCAATATCGCCCAAGAATTATCAGGGAGGCGGTTGAAATACGTAAACACCCAGATAATTTCAACCGCAATACAGGCTACAACCTCAGTGAATCATGGCTACCTATTATCAGAACCATTAGAGAGTAATGCTTTACTGTTGCCATTCGTTGTCTCTATCTGGGGCTAAAATGGCGTCCCGTTTACATCTTAGGGCACCATTTCAAGTTCCTTGTTGCTTTCTCCTAGCAACCTGTTATGCTTCGTTTCATTTTCTCTGTGTCTCCTGATGAAGAAAGGCAAGGTTCCTTTCGAAACGCGTTGTGTGTATTTTTATCATTAATTTCACGGCATAAGCCCAAAAATATACCTCATGAATAGTTATTATTATTGCTTGTTGTTTTAAGGGGCTTAACATCGAAGGTCAACGGCCCCGTTTATTATTATTATTATTATTATTATTATTATTATTATTATTATTATTATTATTATTATTATTATTATTATTATTATGGTACATTAAAGTATAAAGTTTCTTGCATACGTGTGGTTAACGCTACACTTGAAAATCATTATAAGTGATTTGGATGCTTGTTGAACTTCGGCTTACCAACCGCTTAACCTCTCAATTAAGATTGCACGTGCACGCATTAGTACAATTGTGAACCATTAATAGTCAACTGCAAACTTGTCGACCTCCTCACTCAACCGCTAAACCTCTTCTGATTAAATCATGGTAGGAACTCGTCCAGATCTTCCCGGCTACACTTTGGACACTGTTATGACTCTGAAGTTCCCTAAACATTTGAGTTATTCATGGAGATAATTAGTTACTCTAGTGAACTCATGATCCAGTGGTGAGTCCTCAGGGACAGTATATCTTATCAGGTTATTTATTAATAATGAGAGGGCTTAGGGACTCCTATGATAGCGCGCTCCATTTTGAACCCACGTTGGCATGTTCGATCCCGACTCAGTTCGGTGTTATTTGAAGGTGCTCAAATACGCCAGCTTCGCGTTGGTAGATTTACTGGCACGCAATGAAAGTCCTGTGGGACAAAGACAACATCTCAGCGTCTCTGTAAACCGTAAACTTAGGTAGTGGAACGTAAATTATTATTATTATTATTATTATTATTATTATTATTATTATTATTATTATTATTATTATTATTATTATTATTATTTACCGTATAATTAATAAAAATAAATACTATTTATTGCTAATATTAATATAAAATGTCTGGATTATCTGTAATTCCTTCCCATGTTCAACCTTAAAGAACTCTCTAAGGATTTAATTGTATCCTAGCTTCCCTTTTCGCGGCAAGCACTTTTGCCTCTTGTTCTCGTAAGCCTCTTATCTTAACTTTCAGTCCTAAATGTATGGATTTCACGGTAATTCTCTTTCTGTTTATTTTGCCTGGTCGAGTTCGGTTGAAATTAATTGTGATTAGAACTGTTCTTAAATACTGTCAGCTGTAAGGGGTGCTGAGCCTTTTCTTTTAAAAACAATCCTTGCAATATGCCATTAAATATTCAGATACCGGCTGCGTTTGAATACTGCAAAATGCTAACCGACTACGCCGGGATTCCATCCTACCTTGAGCATTTGAGACGAAAGCTTTGCCATCTCCGTTCCAGCTGGTCGGATCCATTAGTAGACCTATACACCGGAATACTTTCACGTTCCTGTTAATCTACCAATACCAGTCTGTCGCTTGTAAGAGCCTCTAAAATGTTGTCGACCAGATTTAGAATAAAATCCACAATCTTGGTCCTGTAAAATGTCACTCCCCAACAGCCCAGTCGTTTGAGCCTGTTACATAGAAATGACAGAAGCTACTACAGTAGTTAATATTTGTATTGATAATATTTATTCATGTTGTCTTATTTCCATTAGGACTCAGTCTGCATACATGTCATCGTGGATTATTCGAATAATGTTGAAAAATAATTTATCTCTTAAGTGAAAGGGGTTGATTCCTGTATATCACAATTTCTTCTTCTTCTTCTTCTTCTTCTTCTTCTTCATCTTCTTCTCCAAGTGCCATATCCATAAGTGGACGTTGGCAATCATCGGACGTCATCCTATTGATGGTTGATCTGAAGAGAGCTATTAAGGAGGCTGAACCACTGGCGTCGGCTTCCTAGCCACGAGATCGTTTCTGCCCGGGCCGCGTTTTCCACTTTTTCTTCCGTACAGGATGGCGTGGAGCAGACTATACTTCCGGGCTGTAGCATCATACGACCGAAGTAGGCGAGTTTCTGCGTCTAGTTGGTCTTGGCAATCTACCCGCACCTTCCTCATCCGTGTCTAAGCGTATTCGTTTCGTGTACGATTTACCCAGCTGATCCGGAGCATACGGCGATAGCACTACATCTCGAATGCCTCAAGTCTTTTTCAAAAATCTTCTGTCAGTGTCCATGATTCTATTTCGTAAAGAAGGCCCAATAAAACATAACAACGGAGGAGATATACTCTGAGGTCCAGATTGAGGTCCTAGCCCCTGAGGACTTTCTGGAGCTTGTAGAATGTGGTTATCGTATACTCAGAGCGGTCCTAATCATCACTGACTATAGATTCACGGTATGCCACCTTTACATCATTTGGAGGTATCTTACTGCCACCGACATGTCTCGATCTGTCACCGGCTGCTTGGCCACGATCATGTCTTGCGACATTCATCCTCAACCTGAACTCGTTACACAGCCGCCAGAACACGATCCAGCAGCCTATGTGGTACCTCTTGGCTATAAGCAATCAGTACGGTGTCATCCACATAGCGAATGTTGTTAATTGGCACTCCGCTGATGTTAATGTAGTCTTTGATGTCACCGAGGGCTGATCACAAGATTTGCTCGGAGTACAATTGAAAATCAAACGCAACGGTATACACCGTTGTCTCAATCCTCTTTTTTATTCGTGCTCTTCTTTTGTATGATCCCCAACTCTGACGTTGGCTCTCTGCTGCCAGTAGAAATTGGTTATAAATCGCAGATCATCCTCGTTCATGTGAGTGGTTTTCAAGACTTTAATCATCTTCTGAAGCTGGACGTCGTCAAGAATCAATGAACAAGGACACTGCAGTTAATATCGCGGTAGCGCTGCACCAAGACTTGAATGCCGACGAGATTCTCTTGCGTTCCAAGCCCATTCCAAAAACCATATTGGGAGTCGCTTATGCCGGCTTCTATCCGCCCATAGATCACGGTGTGAAGGATGTGAAGGGTGGCAAAGTTTGTCTTCAGCCAGTCAGATGGAATACTGCCGTTCTTGTACACTTTATTAAATAAACGGCAGGGTTATGAGATCCCCTTGGAACCAGCAAGTTCGTCAGTTAAGTGTAAACTTGATCACGCTTACCGTTCTCTGCTTTCATAATTGCCGTCTGTACTCACCTAGTGATCCTGGGGTCGCTCTTGGTCTCTATATGGCCGCTATATGCTCAAAACCTTTTCAAGAATACGGACGCAGGTTGATTGGATTTAAGAGAGATTACATTGCAAGAACCTGTATTTGTTATATCTTTAGCACAATAAAATAGCCTATTTCAAGGCAGTTTTGGGAGCGCTTTTCTGGACAAGTATTGAATTATTGTCAGCAAGCATCATCGTCTTGGAGGAGGCCAATGCCACGAGCATTGAAGCAATGATTATCACACATCAACTTCAATGAGCTGGCCATATCGCTGCATGCCTAACACACGCTTCCCAAAGCAATTCCCTGTGGGTGGGCGCAGTAGAATACATCCACGACACTCCCTGCCTGTCGTAAAAAGTGACTGAAAGGGGAATCCCCAAGGCGCTTTCAACTTGGAAGCATGGTTTGGTGACCACTGGACCGAGTTTGACATTGCTTCGACTTCCTTGTGCCAGGCTCTTCACTTTCTACTTTCCTAGATAGTAGGGCGTTGACTATCTGTCCCGAAGGTAGTGGGTTTGATCCTGCCTCATTTCGATGGTATTTGAAGAGGTATCGCTCGTGGGAAGCTGTAAATCTGCAAAGCAACACTGTGAATACCCACAACAAACATTATATCTGTAGGTTCAGTTGTCTCTGAGTAAAGTGTATCTGCCGGCAACTTATACAATACCTTGCTCTCATTTTTGAGCGACTGTATGCTATTTTTTCATTTATAGATTTGTTAAATATTTTCATTATTTCAAAACGGTTTTAACACACTGTTATTCTTCCTGACCACTTAATTTCAATGCACATTATTCCTAAGGAGAAAAGAATTCGCTCCAGATGGCAAAATGTTTACTCTGAGTACTCGTATGTATGCTGTATTACATCTGAGCCTCAATCTGGAAATGCCTCGTTAAATCATACTCACTTCCTTTTTTTAGCTAACTTTTATACATTGCTGCACTTCCACATTCAGTATGATTCTTTATAACCACAATACGTGGAATCATCTGGCAGGGTCGGGAATTTTAACCACGATTGGTTAATTTCTCTGGCACGGGGGCTGGGTGTATGTGTCATCTTCGTCATCATTTTATCCTCATCATGACACGCAGGTCGCCTACGGGTGTCAAATCGAAAGACCTGCACCTGGCGAGCCAAACATACACTCGGACACTTCCGGCACTGAAAGCCATACGCCATTTCATTTAGCCTATTACCGGGAAACATTATCTCATCGCCTTCTAGAAATTAGTTGTTAAACTGTAAACGTTTAAATCCACTTGAGCTACAGTTTCATTGCTTTGAAAATACATTTTAAACCTGCTAAAAAACGTTTACACTGACATATTTATCCCTTTGTTTCTGAGTCCTAATTTTGGACACTTCAGCTTAAACTCCTTCGGGAAGTTTAGGAAATTTTCAATTCTTTCAGGGATCGTGGGGATATACAATTGCCTGTCAGCCTACATTTATTTTTGAGTTTCTAGGGTGCCTGCAAGTGAGTCCTTAATTATTCAAATAATTATTTACATCTAATTTTATACATCACTGCACATCGATCTCCAGATAGATATTGTGGTAAACGCATCTCGACGTGAAACCAGTTCTGTAGGTTCATATCAAAGAAACTATTTGTTCCAAGATTACCAAACTTAGCTGAATTTTTAACATCAACAAAGGAAAGATATGAAGAATATCAGCTATATATCTCCCTTAGTTCATTAGCAGCGAGGCAGTTAGGAACAGATCACATTTAAAATTTAAAATTAACATTTTTGACACAGATTTAGGTACCGTGTTCACGGAATATATTACTTTAGATGTTTGTTTGTCAATCCCTTAGTCCCTTGGATGAGGTTAGATAAGTTTATGTGACATGATTCTACGGCTGAATCTCCTTCCTTAGGTAATTGTGTCTCTGTATCAACTGAAATCTCTCAATAAGGTTTTGAACGTTAATGGTAGAACTTTTGATCTTGTTTTATCTCATGTACGTGGTGTAACTGTGAGTAGAGTGCAATATCCATTAGTCCCAGAAGATGCACACCACCCTACACTAACACTTCTTCTAGAACCAAAAGGCGAACGCGATCGAAAAAAGCAAATTCGTACTATAGCGTATGATTTTCAGAAGCAAACTCTCTTGGTATATATTACATGTTTCGAGAAACGGACTGGTGTGAGATGGGAAAACTTGAAGATGTAGATGAAGCAGTAGAACATTTTTACGCACAAGTAAATTTTGTCTTAAAAGCCACGGTCCCCAAAAGAGCTTTTTTTCCCTAGAATTTACTTCGGAAATAATCCATAATATTAAATTGAAAGAATTGCATAGAAGACGTCAAAATTTTCTGATCACAGTAAACTTGTATATAAACAAATCAGGAAACATGTTAAAACTTTGATTAACAAAGCGTATCGGGTACAATAGTTATATCTCTGAAATTCTAAACAACATCATGAAAAATACTAAATCATTCTGGAATTTTATAAAATGTCAATTAACTCAAAACGTTACACCCTTACAGAGAATTAATCTTAATAATATTACATTAGATAATAGTCAAAGTATTTCCAGTGGTTTTGCAACGTTTTAAAATCTGTATACTCTTCTTCTCCACCTGCTTACGCTATTCCAGATACACCGCGATTACTGGTAAACGATTTTCTAGGAGTAGAATTTATAACAAGTGAATATAAAGCTGCTATTATTAAATTAAAGTCGGAAAAATCATGTGGTCCTGATGGGATACTACCCTACATCCTAAAAGCATGTTCTGCATGTTACGCATTCCTCTTATGAGAGTGTATAATTTCGAACATAAGAAGCGACGTTTTCCAAAGCCTGGAAAATATCGAGAGTTTGTTCCATCTTTAAATCTGGAGACAATAAGGTGATTGAGGATTACCAACATGTCAGTATTTTATGTGCTCTGTGCAAAATCCTAGAACAGATTTTACTCTGCCGTATTTTTGCTCATGTAAAGAGGGCTATAAGTGAATATCAGCATAGCTTTGTGCCTGGTAGATCGACAATAAGCAATCTTGATAATTTTAAGCAGTATTCTTTTCTACATAGGCAAGGAAATGTTGATGTAATTTACTTGGATTTTTCGAAAGCCTTTGACAAAATTGATCAAGACATTTTATTGAAAAAAAATCTCTGACTTTCGAATGACTTCCCCAATGTTAACACTGATTTCATCTTACCTTAGCGACAGAAAACAGTATGTAGCTCATCGCAATTGTAATTTAGACATTTTTCTGTATATTCTGGGTTCCATAGGGTTCAAACATGGGTTCCTTGCTGTTTAAACTATATATAAATGACCTCCCATCTAAAGTTAAGATTTCAAACTGCCTTTTATATACGGTGTTTAAACTATATATAAACGACCTCCCATCTAAAGTTAAGTTTTCAAACTGCCTTTTATATACGGATGATGTAAAGTCTTATAAAGAAATTAAATGTGATGGAGACCTAGACAAACTACAAAGTGACTTAAATCAATTATACGACCGGAGTATACAAAATAATTTATATTTCAATATAAAGAAAGGTTGCTTCTTAAAAATTGCACACGGCAAATCTCCTACAGAACACGTGTACTCTATCAACAATGAATTACTGACGCAGGTTAATTCAATCAATGATCTAGGTGTACGCATCACAAACAATTTGTCGTTTAACCCACACATCTATGGCACAATTAATGATGCCTACAAAAAGCAGGGCTTCTTAATCCGACACACCAGAGACCTGAATAATATCGAAGCCCTCAAACTTTTATTCAATACACTGGTGAGAACCAAACTTGAGTACGCGTCGGTAATTTGATCTCCCGTTTATAAATCCTATGAAAACCGTGTGGAGAACGTTCAGAAACGTTTCTTACCTTATCTTTACTTTAAAATATATAACAGGTATGTCCCTAGAGACATAATTCACTATAAGAATCTCCTGAAAGAATTTAACTCCACTTCATTATTAAATAGACGTACATTAAATGATCAAAAATATCTCCATGGAGTTATCAATAATGTGGTGGGTAACAATTACTTTCTACAACAATTCTCGTTCAATACCCGGAAAGGAAGTTTAAAAGACAGACATCTCCTATTTCTTCCGATTTCTAAATCAGTATTCCATAGAACGTGCACCACATATAACATCAGTTCATAAATTTCCTGATCTTGATTTAGACTTTGCTGTTAGATGCAATTTTTATGTAAAATTATTGAGGAAGGCACACAGTTAAAGTAATGGTCGCACTATGCTAAGTAATTTGAGTTCAGTTAAGCACTATTTCTGAAGGTATACTCTATAGGTTTATATATGTACCATATTTATACTTATTTCGTGGTTACTTTTCCTTTTATGTATAGCCTATATTTGCCTGTAACTTTGCAGATTATTAGATTATGTCGTCTCATTGCGATAAGGAACGTTATTTTACTCATGATGTTTTCATAAAAAAGGTTTAAATTTCTTTTGTGTTTCATTTCATTATCTTATTTACATTTATTTAATTTAACTGATGATTGCCATAACCAGTCGTTAGTGATCTGCATTTAGGGCAATCGCCCAGGTTGCAGATTTCTCATCTGTTGTTTTCCTAGCCTTCTCTTAAATGATTGCAGAGAAGTTGGAAATTTATTGAACATCTCCCTTGGTAAGTTTTCCCCATCCCTAACTCCCTTTCCTATAAACGAATATTTACCCCAGTTGTCCTCTTGTATTCCAACTTTATCTTCATATTGTGATCTTTCCTACTTTTAAAGACACCACTCAACTTATTCATCTAATCATGTCATTCCACGCCATCTCTCCACTGACAGCTCGGAACATACCACTTAGCCGAGCAGCTCGCTTCCTTTCTCCCAAGTCTTCCCAGCCGAATCTTTGGAACGTTTTAGTAACTCTACACTCTTGTCGGAAATCCCCAGAAATATTCGAGCTGCTGTTCTTTGAATTTTTTCTAGTTCTTGAATCAAGTAGTCCTGGTGAAGGTCCCATACACTGGAACCATACTCTAGTTGGGGTCTTACCAGAGACTTATATGCCCTCTCCTTTACATCTCTACTACAACCCCTAAATACCCCCATAACCATGTGCAGAGATCTGTACCCATTATTTACAATCATATTTATGTGATTACCCGAATGAAGATCTTTCCTTATATTAACACCTGAGTACTTAAAATGATCCCCAAAAGAAACTTTCACCCCATCAACGCAGTAATTAAAACTGAGGGGACTTTTCTTATTTTTGAAACACATAACCTGACTTTTAATCCT
Source organism: Anabrus simplex (assembly GCF_040414725.1). Lineage (NCBI taxonomy): Eukaryota > Metazoa > Arthropoda > Insecta > Orthoptera > Tettigoniidae > Anabrus > Anabrus simplex. The sequence continues at coordinate 289,637,871 of NC_090267.1, forward strand.
GTTTATCCTCATACCATTGTCTACTGTCCATCTCACAATATTATCGAGGTCATTTTGCAGTTGCTCGCAATCTTGTAACTTATGTATTACTTTGTATAGAATAACATCATCTGCAAAAAGCCTTATCTCTGATTCCACTTCTTTACTACACATATCATTGGTATATATAAGAAAATATAAAGGTCCAATAATACTGCCTTGAGGAATTTCCCTCTTAATTATTACAGGGACAGATAAAGCTTCGCTTACCCTAATTCCATGAGTTCTGTTTGCTAGAAACGTGGACACCCATTCAGTCACACTTTCTCAAGTGAAATTGGACTCATTTTTGCCAATAGTCTTCCATGATCTACCCTATCAAATGTCTTAGATAGGTCAATCGCGGTACAGTCCATTTGACCTCTTGATCCCAAGATACCTGCTATATGTTGCTGGAATGCTTTGCCAAAGCTTACATGCATTGCATGTTAAACTGACTGGCCTGTAATTTTCAGCTTTATGTCTATCACCCTTTCCTTTATACACAGGGGCTACTATAGCCACTCGCCATTCATTCGGTATAACTCCTTCATGCAAACAACAATGAAATAAGTACTTCAGATATGGTTCTACATCCCAACCGATTGTCTTTAGTATATCTCCCGAAACGTTATCAATTCCATCTGTTTTTCTAGGCTTCAACTTTTGTATCTTACTGTAAATGCCATTGTTGTCATACGTACATTTTAATACTTCATTAGTATTAGTCACCTCCTCTATATGGACATTATCCTGGTAACCAACAATCTTTACATAGTGCTCACTGAATATTTCTTTTTTTTTAATATTCCCACGTACACACTCTCCTTGTTCATTAATGATTCCTGGAATATCCTTCTTGGAACCTGTATCTGCCTTAAAATACCTATAGTTACCTTTCCATTTTTCACTAAAATTTGTATTTTGAATGTAGATAAACAAAACGTAAGGAAAACCGCAAACAGATCATCATTACTAGCGTGTATTTTTACTTTAGATATATTGTTGTACAGTAATGTTTGTCAAACCTATTTTTAGGATATTTCACAAGATCTGTTGTTTGAATGAATTTTTAAGTTTATGAAGTTTATTTTAGAAAATAAGAATAGTTTTTTCCTTTTCTTCCAGTTTAGTTAATTTGTGTGTGTAATCACTAGAGCCCGAAATTTTAGGTGCTGATAGGTTAGATTGCAAACTTATTTAAGCCAATAAGAAGTGTACCCTACCGTGTACAACAGTTGTGCTATGAGGTTTGCATATACATTAGGAGCACGCCCTATGGAACTCCTAAAATTTATGTTACTCTTGCTACAGTATGGAAGAGCAGGTTGTGCGACACTTCTTATTAACCAAATCCGTTTGAATTCTAACCTATTACCACCTAAAAATCCAAAGTCTAGTAATCACTCGCTCCAAAATTTTGTATTATATGTTTATCCTATTTAAGGTAACTAGTTATAACCTACAGGCCTAATATTCTAGATAAAGTAGGGCTTTTTATGGATATTAAATAAATAAATAAATAAACATTTAAATAATAAATAAATAAATAAATAAATAAATAAATAAATAAATAAATAAATAAATAAATAAATAAATAAATAAATAGATAAATAAATAAATAAATGTGCTGTTTATACTGATTCCCATCACTCGTCTCTTATCTGACATATGTATTTCAAACCTTACTTTCGATGACTTTATTTGTGTATGTCATTAGCTTTAACTGATGTCAGTTTAAGGCTAGTTATTTCTTTTGTAGATACTAATTCATAATTTCTTTGATGTTTCTGCATTTAGACTTTTATGTATTTTTTAATTTTAGATATTAAATATTTTAGGTTTTAAGTCCACTTCGAACTTGAGAAAGTATTAGTGTACTATAAATTCCAATTGCTGCTTTACTTCCCAATAATGTTTTTACTTTTAGATATTAAGTTCTTTCTTACATTTGTTATTTTTAATAATTAATGTGTTGTGGCTAATCCACCTGTAATTGGAGAAACATCCCTGATGGTGGTATGAAATAAATAACAGAGAATGTGATTTAAGACACTGACTGAGATTTTATGATATTTACTATGATGCTCTCTAATGTAGGGTGAGGAATACCCAACACCTTCACGAGACTCCACGTGTACTTTGTTATACTCCCTCTACAAGGAAATTACAAGCCTATTGCAGACCATCTATCTCGACTGTTTACTGAGGTACGAGATGCGCGGTTTGTAGATGATCTTCTTTTCAGAGTCGACTTCATTGGCTCTTTCTACGTCCATCACAAAACGGACAGGTGGATCGATCACCACGGCTCAATGCGATTGGCAATGGATCGCAACGATGTCTGCTCTTTTTAGAGATCCAGTAGAAGATAGACAGTGAACATATTCATGGATTTGTTAACCTCATTCCCGCATTGCACAGGCGAAAGTTATTCTCACTTTGTGGTGGCAAGAGTTCAGTTCTCAGTTCTCCCTTACGACAGAATCCAAGCATATGTGCGATAGTTTCAACCACACCACAGTCTGGCTGACGGCAGTGGGTTGTGCTTGGGCATCATCCGAGTACTGCTTGAACCGCAGAAACGTTGCAGGTCACTTTCAGGGCGTTTGTCCATTCAGAGTTCGATTGCTCACTTAAAAGTTCTCTTTTCGATGGTCTGCATATGCTGCAATACCTTTTCGCTTTTAATTTGTGAAAGGTAATTATTTTTGCGCAAGCTAATAACAGCTAAAGCTAATAATACAATAAAAACAAGTATATCCAACAAGTATTTTACACTGTAAATATGGGCTCTCAAAAATAAACTTGTTTCTCTACAATATTTGGAAGTATTGTAGTTAATATTATACAACTTGTATTTTGAGTGGAAATACATTTCATGTAAACCGGGCTGAGTGTCTCAGATAGCTTAAGCGCTGGCCCTCTGACCCCAACATGGCAGGTTCGATCCTGACTCAGTCCAGTGGTATTTGGAGGTGCTCAAATACGTCAGCGTCGTGTCTGTAGATTTACTGGCACGTAAGAGAACTCCTGAGCGACTAAATTGAGACACCTTGGCGTCTCCGAAAACAGTAAAAGTAGTTAGTGGGACGTAAAGCAAATTAACATTATTATTATTATTATTATTATTATTATTATTATTATTATTATTATTATTATTATTATTATTATTATTATTATTATTATTATTATTGTATGTACGCCTTCTTTTCTTTTCTTTTCTTTTTGATTTTTTCCACTGTTGTATGATTGCTTTAGCTCTTTCGGTTCCTGAAAGATTGTACCCCACGATTAAGAAATGTTACTTTCCGAAATAAAGTGCAATGTTAGGGGAGTGGTGGTGGTGCCGCCATATTTAAGTAGTCAATTAAAATGTACAGGAACACGTACTTTATTATATAATTCTGGATTCAGGAAAGGAGTTCAAATTCAAAATCTTAATGTACTCCTCTTCCAGCAAACCCCTCAATTACGGGCATGGCACATGGCGCACAGACTCGTGCTACTGTCTCATTTTTAAGTTGTTCAGTTCATTAAATAGCTCGAGGCTCTTACCGTAAACACTGTCATTGCTCTGAGCCAATGGCTCGTGCTGAACCACACATAAATTGGGAACAATGATGCTCTGTTCCGACCGTTGTTTGTTTTCCAGATGTTGTGTTATTTTACAAGCTAATGATCATTATATTACTAATAAGAGTAATTGTGACGCTTTATAAACTAGACACAGAAATAGGACGAGAATTAAAATCCACAATAGAAATGATACTCTCTAAGTAAAGGACGCTAATTATACGTAATGTAGTGTTTTAAAACATGAATAGCAGCTTTGCTTATGCCAGAACTAATTACCGTACATATACAAATAAAACAATATTACTCCACAGTAAACACACACGCAAGCCTTGTCTTCAGTCACGTGATGTAAGTGTAGCCAATAGCAGTTTAGAAATTGCAGATTTAATACTCGTCATTACTGTTGCCCATATAAGTTAATGCCATTATAAATTATTAAGGGTGTAATCTTTTTTAAGTGGTGAAGGTGTTGAAATTAGCTTTGGAGAGTTCATTCCTTTGTTTTGTAAGTGTTGTGACGTCTAAACAACCATGTAACGAATTCTGAGCGATACGAACCAATCCAAATGCTCTTCACAAATAACGTCGTTTTTCTTTTGTCTTCCTGCTTCGAAAGCCGATCTTCTTCTTAATAATTCGTCATGGCACCGTCCGCGGGTGACACTCTCCTGGCGGTGATTGATGGTACTAATATCTGGTTTATCTTCTACAGTGGCTAGAGAGCTCTTGCCGAGATAATTAACGTCCCATTATCAAAGCTACCTTCTATTAAAAAGGAACAATGTGCTCTCTCTTGTAATTTACCAGCTAAGTTTCAAAACCCAAGACAGCTTATTAAGAACCTAGCTTTATTATAGAGGTCCTTTTTTCCCTTAATAAAAAGTTAGAATGGAAATAAAAACACATCACAACCAAGCAAAGATGATTGTACATACAAAAAGGTCCCCTTAAACATTTACAAATAAGCATGTAAGTCTAGCTTTAAGGTCAAAGTCGTACTCATGTACAGTGATCATTCTTTGAAAATAGACAACTTGTATAACCATTAAAACTAAATCCAAAGACCATTAGAGTCAATAGTAGAGGAAGCACTTCGCTTCCTCGTTCTGTACAGTCATCTGCAGCGAGGACAAGTTAAGTGCACTAAACACTGGAGTTACAATTGAAATACCATTTCAGGCTAAAGAATACCATCAAGGACTTCTTGTGAGATTAGACAAGATTTTGTGTCAGACTCATTACGATCGCATTAGAGCTGGCGGGTTTAGGTCCCATTAGCCAAAATGGCACATAGTACAGAAACCAGTGAACAAGTAGCAAACTTCTTCTTATAGAGATCTCTGAGTGAAAATTCAAAATGTGCACTCCTTAATATTATCAGTAATGAGGTGGACAATGTTACGTAACAATATTAAGAAACATGTGAACCAGGTCAATAGCGTCCTTCAAATTAGAAAGCTAAAATATACTTCGTAACATTAGAGTATGTACAGGGTGTATCAGAACTATACCGACAAAAATCATGGATGCTCTTCAATTTATTGTAAAGGACGATGGTGCAGTCGGATTGGCGGATACATTTTTTGCTAGTGGCTTTACGTCGCACCGACACAGACAGGTCTTGTGGCGACGATGGGATAGGAAAGGGCTAGGAGTGGAAGAAAGGAAGCGGCCGTGGCCTTGATTAAAGTACAGTGGGGTTCGTAGCCACTATCTCCAGGATACAAGCTCACAGCTGCGGGACAAGGGCTAGGAGTGGAAAAGAAGCGGCCGTGGCCTTGATTAAAGTACAGTGGGGTTCGAAGCAACTATCTCCAGGATGCAAGCTCACAGGTGCGCGACCCTAACCACACGGACAACACACCCGATGTTTTTTTTCTTTTCGAGAAAGTGAGGTATTTTGTTAGTTCCGGGTGCGCGATTCCAATTGACGAACTCACCGTATTAGCCATACCAGAGCACAAGCCGTTGCCGTCTTTCAGGGAAGAGGAGGGGAGGGAGAGGAAGTGAGGTGTATGATGGAGACAGAGATAACGCTCCGCGCGTTTGTATAAATTTCCTCGTTCGACTCACCCAGCCTTGTTCTTGTCTCTTACAGGCAATATCCAGAATTCGTTTATTAAACAGCCGTAACTGTACACGCAGTACAAGAACATACTGTAATTAAGACAAACTTGTCAGTCAAGGAATGCATCATATCGTTTCTCCCCCCCCACCCCCCCACCCCCCCGTCTGTTTGTCGGAGTAACGTTCTTTATTATTTAACATGCTCGAAGGTGTAATGCTGCCATCCCACGAATGTGTATTCCTTCATTCACAACATTTTAAATAGAATGAAATACTGAACGAAGGAAACAATACGCCCAGTGGTTTGATGATGATGATGATGATGATGCTTGTTGTTTAAAGGGGCCTAACATCGAGGTCATCGGCCCCTAATGGTACGAAATGAAATGACAACAAAAAATTCAAAATCATCCACTGACCAAAATAAAAAAATCGTCTTGAAGAAGGAATGGGTAGACATGAACCCAAAACAAACAAAAAACAACAAAAAACGAGCAAACAAAAAAGGAGTGGATGCAACTCAAAAAAGATCATAGATCATTCACTACTGACCAAGGGCCCACTCATGAAGCACAATCCTGAATCGAGGATGCTTGATGTCTAAAGGGATCCAAAATCAAGGCCTAAGGCCCATCAGAATGGTACATGTCGCGAGTAAAGTAGAACCATGGTATTTCTCAAGCTGCGGTACTAATCAAAGGTAGCGTAAACTCACGATGTTCCAAACATTAAGGTACTACTCACAAGTATTGTACATCGTAAAGACAACGCAGACCTATGGTGTTTCTCACAAAATGGCGCCACTCATAGCCAAAGCAAACCGATGAGGTTCCTCACCTAGGTGTACTAATCACGGGCGCCGGCATTCCCGTGGTTTTCCCCACATAGTAGGTACTAATCACTGGCAACGCAGACCCACGGTGTCGCTCATACAGTGGTACAACTCACAGGCAACGCCCAGACCCGTGGTGTTGCTCACATGGGTACGACTCACGGGTACTGGAAACCCAAACTGAACCCCGCTTGAGTGCTACGAATCACAAAACTATTCAGTACCTAACAGAGTGGTACTACTCGCAAGTAAAGGCGACCCATGGTGTTCCCCGCGTGATGGTACGAATCAAAAATAGTTCCATGGTTCTAATTCAATCATTCCTTGGTCGCCCCTTTTAGTCGCCTCTTACGACAGGCAGAGGATACCGTGGGTGTATTCTTCGTCTGCGTCCCCCACCCACAGGGGGTCCCAGTGGTTTGATTAGGGTAGTTGTTCAGTATATGCCCCTCCTACTTCGATGCACAGTTCACAATGGTTCAGTAGTGATCTTTGGGCTCTGTTCAAGATGTGTGGTGTGCCGCGAGCTGGAAAGCTGTCTGTATTCTTGGTACAAGTTCGTCTTCTTCTACGGCGGTCGCATAGTAGTCAGTTTGTGCAGAACGAAGTGTACACTGCGCATTGAAGCTGGGAAGCAACTACACGAAACGAACGAGAAACTTGCGCATTCGCACCGAGCATTACTTCTGTCTCCCACTTCCCCTCCCTTCCCTCTTCTGAAGCACTGCAACAGGCAGCGGCTGGCTCTCTGGCACAGCAAATACGGGAAGTTCATCAATTTGAATCCCGCGCCCGAAAGTAACAAAGTAGACTCATTTTCTTGAAAAGAAAAATTTTCTCCGCATTCAGCATCCCTGAATTTTTGTCGGTATAGTTCTTGTACACTCTGTATATACATGATTTATTTCCTATGAATATACTTAACATTTGTATTACTGTTGCCTTTGCTGGCAAGATGTAGTGTTTATAGTGCGCTATGTCTTCTGGTATGGGCTAGAATAAAATTGTTACTTTCATTGACCTGTCTCAGTCCTTTCCGTGGCTTTGACAATATGAAAGTGGCTGAGGTATGAGTGACGCTAGTAATGTCATTCCTTATGCAGCCAGTCCCTGCTATGAATGTTGTGAAAATGTCGCCCATGGGGTCGGTTGGTGCAGGAATTTCAGTGGACTTGGCAGACTGATGTGCAATAGCAACTTCTGGCTCGGTGAGGAAAGCAACGGGAAACTACCTCACTCCTCATTTCCCTAGTACGCCTCTTCAGTGACACCTAGGCCATCTATGACAGCTAATGGTGAACCTGTTGAGGATCCAACCAGCCTTCGGGCTGAATACCCAACATACATACATACATTGTATTACTGTAAGTGCCATTGTTTAAAAAAATGCGGAGTGAAGCAACGTTGTTGCTCATGTGCGGAAATGCGTCTGTACTGACAGTAAAAGTGGTAAAATATGAAACTTTTTTTTTTTTTTTTTTTTTTTGCTATTTGCTTTGCGTTGCACTGACATAGATACGTCTTATGGCGACTATGGGATAGGAAAGGCCTAGAAATGGGAAGGAAGCGGCCGTGGCCTTTATTAAGGTACAGCCCCAGCATTTGCCTGGTGTGAAAATGGAAAACCACGGAAAACCACCTTCATTGCTGCCGACAGTGAGGTTCGAACCCACTATCTCCCGATTACTGGATACTGGCCGCACTTAAGCCACTGCAGCTATCGAGCTCGGTAAACATGAAACAAAAAGCCAGGTAAGAAAGCAAAAGTCAACATCAAAGGAGATGCCTTTATTGAGTGAGTGTGTATTTTACCTAAACCTAAAACCTATTTATTAAGGGCTTAGGATCTGCTGTGGTGACTGCTACCGAGACAGAGAGCTTTCATATTCTTTAGTCACGTGGTCAGCGTGAGGATATTCTCAGTGGTATTACCGGCACTTGGCTTCCGTTACCGGGAGATTAAAACATTTTTTCGTACAGATCATAAGGTCCTGTAAAAGAGTGGAAACTGAAGCTTTCCACTGCCCCTAACTCCAACACTTAGTAGGATAGATTGTTAATTTCATGCACTACTGCCTTTGTTCCCAGGAATTAACCCTGTACTTATTTCTATTGCAGACTGAGTGAGCCTTTCGAAGTTACCGGTATGAATAATCACTGGCCGTAATCTACATTGATGTGTAACTGAATTAGGGAAAGCTGCGTTTTTGTGAAATGGTGCCATGATAGGCCAGGCGAATGTAGTAGTATGGGTACCGTTCACGTGGGATCTAGTACATGTGCTAACGCCCCACATCGCCAGGCAATACAGGAACCTGATGTTAGAACATGTCCACCCATTTGTTCACCTCCAACACTCTTCGAGAGTCCTGTACCTTCAGCAAGACAATGAACGGGCCCATCATCCTCGAATTGTGGTCGATTGGTCGTATGATCAGCCACGGGCCTGGGGATGAGCAAAACAATGAATGGGCCCGTCATCCTCGAATTGCGGCTGATTTGTCCGACGAACAGCCACGGGCATGGGGATAAGCAAGATAATGCATGGGCTCTTCATCCCTGAACTGTGATCGATTGGCCCGATGATCAGCCACGGGCATGAGGATGAGCAAGACAATGCATGGACCTATCATCCTCGAATCGTGACTGATTTCTCCGATGAACAGCCACGGGTATGGGGATGAGCAACCCAATGCACGGGCCTTGAATTGTGGCTGATTTGTCCGATGAACAGCCACGGGTATGGCAACGCTTGCCTGGTCCCCAAAGTCTCCAGACCCAATCCTAATTAGCCCGTTTGGGATGTTGTCGAGAGAAATGTACGTGCCCTGGGCCCTTCTCCGACCAGTCTCCGAGCGTTATAGGGGGCTGTTTATCTATCGTGGTTCTTTATGGTTCCCATCGCTTCCGGTGTCTTGAAGTCTACAGTCACGCCGCATCGATGCCCTTCGTCAGGGTAAAAGGAGGTGATACACACAAATAGCTAGGTATCCCTAATTCAACCGCTCATCAGTGTATAAAATATTGGAACACAAGTAAAAAATAATGATTTAAGCATGTCAATTAAGGTCAAATTTTATACCCCCGCAGATTCTGATTGACTCATTTTCGTTATTTTGATTATAAAATGTAACTTTACTCCTTATGAATGCGATGTCTATCTGTTATCATCCCGGAGGTTGGTTAGATCTTTAAATAGCATCAATAAAGCGTTGTGGTCTTAGGGAAATCGCAAAATTTTGTTG